>NW_028126823.1:0-161000 GCF_965231255.1 Vanellus vanellus
CGATCCTACGGACCAGGTAGGAACCGATCTGATAATCGTAGGTACTACGGTCAACAGTAGAGGTGCCCTGCCTCCAGCCAGGAGGAGGAGAGGGACAACCGACTTTATTGGACTGTGTGGATTCGATGGCCTGGC
Source organism: Vanellus vanellus (assembly GCF_965231255.1). NCBI lineage: Eukaryota > Metazoa > Chordata > Aves > Charadriiformes > Charadriidae > Vanellus > Vanellus vanellus. Next base: position 136 of record NW_028126823.1, read on the forward strand.
ACATGAGAGCCACAAAAGTATAAAGCCCTGGTGGACACTGGTGCACAGTGTACCCTATTGCCATCGAATCATAAAGGGGTAGAAACTGTCACCATTTCTGGAGTGACAGGCGGATCTCAAGAAATGACTGTATTAGAAGCTGAAGTGAGCCTAACTGGGAATAAATGGGAGAAGCACCCCATTGTTACTGGTCCAGATGCTCCGCGCATCCTTGGCATAGACTATCTCAAGAGAGGGTATTTTAAAGACCCAAAAGGGTATCGGTGGGCTTTTGGTATAGCAGCTGTAGAGACTGAGGATGTTACACAGCTGTCTACCTTACCCGGTCTTTCAGATGACCCTTCTGTTGTGGGACTGCTGGGGGTTGAAGATCAGCAGGTGCCAATTGCTACTGCCACGGTGCTTCGACGACAGTATCGCACCAACCGGGACTCCCTGATTCCCATCCATAACCTGATTCGCCGGCTAGAGAGCCAAGGAGTGATCAGCAAAACTCGCTCACCCTTTAACAGCCCTATATGGCCAGTGCGAAAGTCTGATGGGGACTGGAGATTAACAGTAGACTATCGTGGCCTGAATGAAGTTACACCACCACTGAGTGCTGCTGTGCCAGATATGCTACAGCTTCGGTATGAACTGGAGTCAAAGGCAGCCCAATGGTATGCTACAATTGACATCGCTAATGCCTTTTTCTCTATTCCTTTAGCAGCAGAGTGCAGGCCACAGTTTGCTTTCACCTGGAGGGGTGTCCAGTACACCTGGAATCGACTGCCCCAGGGGTGGAAACACAGCCCTACTGTTTGCCATGGACTGATCCAGACTGCACTGGAGAAGGGTGGAGCTCCAGAACACCTACAATACATCGATGACATCATTGTGTGGGGTAATTCAGCAGAAGAAGTTTTCCACAAAGGTAGGAAAATAATTAAGATTCTTCTGAAAGCAGGTTTTGCCATTAAAAGAGGTAAGGTCAAGGGACCTGCACGAGAAATCCAGGTTTTGGGAATTAAGTGGCAAGATGGCTGTCGCCAGATCCCAATGGATATAATTAACCGAATAACATTTATGTCCCCAACTACTAACAAAAAGGAAACACAAGCCTTTTTAGGTGTTGTGGGTTTCTGGAGAATGCATATTCCAGGTTATAGCCAGATTGTGAAACCTCTCTATGAAGTGACTCGAAAGAAAAATGAGTTTGTGTGGGGCCCTGAGCAACGACAAGCCTTTGAGCAAATTAAACAAGAGATTGTGCATGCAGTAGCCCTTGGACCAGTCCGAACTGGACGGAACATTAAAAATGTGCTCTCCACCGCAGCCGGGGACAATGGCCCTACCTGGAGCCTTTGGCAGAAAGCACCAGGGGAGACTCCAGGTCGACCCCTGGGATTCTGGAGTCGGGGATATAAAGGCTCCGAGGCCAACTATACTCCAACTGAGAAAGAAATCTTGGCAGCATACGAAGGAGTTAGAGCTGCTTCAGAAGTAATTGGTCCTGAGGCACAGCTCCTCCTGGCGCCCCCATTACCAGTACTGGGATGGATGTTCAAGGGTAAAGTTCCTTCTACTCATCATGCCACCGATACTACCTGGAGTAAGTGGGTTGCCTTAATCACGCAGCGAGCTCGAATAGGAAACCCAAATCGCCCAGGAATCGTAGAAGTGATCACAAATTGGCCCAAAAGCAAAGACTTTGGGATGCCACCAGAGGAGGTGGTGACACGTGCTGAGGAAGCTCCACCATATAATGAACTCTCAGATAATGAGAAACAGTATGCCTTGTTTACTTATGGGTCTTGTCGTATTGTAGGAAAACATCGAAGGTGGAAAGCTGCTGTATGGAGTCCTACACGACGAGTCGCGGAAGCTGCTGAAGGACAAGGTGAATCGAGTCAATTTGCAGAGGTAAAAGCCATCCAGCTGGCATTGGACATTGCTGAACGAGAAAAGTGGCCAATACTCTATCTCTATACTGACTCATGGATGGTGGCAAATGCTCTGTGGGGGTGGCTAAAGCAGTGGAAGCAGAGCAACTGGCAGCGCAGAGGTAAACCCATCTGGGCTGCTGAGCTGTGGCAAGACATTGCCGACCGGCTAGCAAACCTAGTCGTAAAGGTACGTCACGTAGATGCCCATGTACCCATGAGTGGGGCCACTGAGGAACATCAAAACAATCAGCAAGCGGATCAGGCTGCTCAAATTTTCCAGACAGACTTGGACTGGGAACATAAAGGTGAACTATTCTTAGCTCGGTGGGCCCATGACACTTCAGGTCATCAAGGAAGGGATGCAACATATAAATGGGCACGTGACCGAGGGGTGGATTTAACCATGGACGCTATTGCACAGGTTATCCATGACTGTGAAACATGCGCCGAAATCAAGCAAGCTAAACGGTTAAAACCTTTGTGGTATGGGGGACGATGGCTGAAATATAAATATGGGGAAGCTTGGCAAGTTGATTACATCACACTCCCTCAAACTCGCCAGGGTAAGCGCTATGTGCTTACAATGGTGGAAGCAAGCACCAGATGGTTGGAAACCTATGCCGTACCTCATGCCACTGCCCGGAATACCATCCTGGGCCTTGAAAAGCAGGTCTTGTGGCGACATGGCACACCAGAAAGAATTGAGTCAGACAATGGGACTCATTTTAAAAACAATCTTATAAGTAATTGGGCAAAAGAACATGGTATTGAGTGGATATATCATATCCCCTATCACACACCAGCTTCTGGGAAGATTGAGCGATACAATGGACTGTTAAAAACCACCCTAAAAGCTATAGGAGGTGGAACCTTTAAAAATTGGGACAAGCATTTACAACAAGCTACCTGGTTAGTTAACACCAGGGGATCCATCAATGGAGCTGGTCCTGCTCAATCAGACCTTTTACATACTGTAGAAGGCGATAAAGTCCCTGTGGTGCATGAAAGGAATTTGTTCGGGAAAACTGTTTGGGTTTTCCCTGCTTCAGGCAAAAGCAAACCCATTCGTGGGACTGTTTTTGCCCAAGGACCTGGATGTACTTGGTGGGTGATGCTGAAGGATGGAGAAGTTCAATGTGTACCTCAAGGGAATTTAACCCTTGGTGAGATTACTCAATCCTGAGCAGTATGATGCTGATCACTACGTAATACTAACAGTGTTCGATACGTGTTTTTCAGAATAACACAGTGGTGATGAAACCTGAGCTAGCTTCATCAAGTGGCGTCCAGCAAGCTCTTCAAGATGAACATGCTACCCATGGGCACGAACCGGAATGAATTTCGTACCATCTTTCCTGCCCTGAGATGAGATCCTGCAATCATGAACTAAATGGACTTAAAAATTTGTATATAAACATAAACCGTAGATGAGTGACCTGCATATATCCATATCATATATAACTGTGTGTGTGTAAATTTGATGTATAAAAGTAATAGTAATCTGAGCAAGATGCAAATGGTATGGAATAAGGGGTGGAATGTCCTGGTTTGAGGTAAAAGAGAACCAATTTTGTTCAGTAACTTGGCTTCTTAGCTGGGCCTCTTCTAACTACTGAAATTAACTGCATATTGTGCAGACAATGTTCACTCTCTCAGAGTGATAAGGCCAATTGTTTATAGCTGATGCACAGGCATGGCATGCAGAGAGGCTCCTGCTTACACTTATTGTCATAACAGCCAAGGCCAACCAACTTTGTTATTTGCCACGTTGGAGGTCGGAAGCGGAAAAGCATAGTGGGGTCCCACCTGCAGGGAGGAGCGGACAGGACAGGTGACCCAAAACTGACCAACAGGGTATTCCATCCCATCTGCCTCATGCTCAGTATAAAAGCTGAGGGATCAAAGGGTCATGGGCTCTTCCTTCAATGGCCGATGTCTGAGGGGGACTCTGTTTGTCTGCCTGTGATCCCCATCCTGAATGCAGATCCGGAATCCAGTTCCTGTCCGTCACTGAGTCCAGCCTGGGACTGCCCCAGTGCCAGCCGGTGACGTGAGTGTCATCTCCGGAGCTTGATACAGTTTTGTATATATTTTTCATTACTTCTTTTTATTTTATTATTAATATTTCATTAAAGTAGTTTAGTTTCTTCTAAACTCATAAGTCTCTTTTTCCTCCTCTGCCTCTCTCTTTGTAGAGGGGTAGAGGGGAGCATCTGTCGGTCCCGTCTGGGGTCCCTCAGGTCCCCAGTGGTGGATTTGGCCTAAACCACGACACAGTTTCACCCTCCTCCCATCCAATCCGCACTTGGGTCTCCTCTGTCTCCGGACTCTCTTTGAAGGCCCTTTCCTCGAATTACAGGCTTGCTCCGCTTCATCCAGTTGTGCAAGAATCCCAGCGTTTCTCTATTTTCACTAAGAAGAGGTTCCACTAAAGTTCCTTTTTGCGGTTTGCGGCCCGAGGGCTTCCACGCTGCAGTCACTCGTGCCAAGCAACATCACTCATGCCCAGCAAAGCTGCTCAAGTTTCAATCCACCTTAATTTTAAGCAATCACACCATTAATTCTCCTATTTTAATCCCCAACAATCTCTCTTGTTTAACCAGCAAGGTCCCACCCAGCCAGGGGTACCGGCAGAAACTGTGTAGGACCACGCAGCAAAACACAGCAGAAACTCACAAAATAAAACTAATGAAATGTGGTCTAAGAAACTAAAAAAAGAAATTAAAAATTCCCGTTTGTTTTCTCCCTTCCAGGGTGTTTGGGAAGGTCAATGGGAGGAACGCTCACATGAAATTCCATCGCCTGTGGGACGATTGGAAGGCCCCAGCAGCGTTTTTAAAGGGAGGTGAAGCCGAGAGAAGCCCAGATGGTGACCTCCTCCAGCTGGCAACTGGGCAACTGTCATCTCAGACCACCAACGAGGTCAATTTAGTCTGTTTAGAAAACCCCACCGACCTCTAGCATGGGGGCAGCGCCTGAGCTCTGCAGAGGATCCACCACCACGAGGTCGCCCCCACTCCAGAAAGACCCAGAAGAAGCAAACAGCAGAGAAATAGTTATCGTATTTAATAGCGTTTCCCCCTTACGTGATAGTCCCGTGTATGTTTTAGGTCTTCGTTAGCCATCTTTTAGGTCTTCGTTTTAGGCTTTAGTGTTCTTCTGATAGGAGTAAGGTTTGGTTTTCTTCTGATAGGAGTAAGGTTTGGTTTTCAGGAATCATGAAATTTTCAGAGTTGGAAGGGACCTCTAGAGATCATCTAGTCCAGCTCCCCAGCTAAAGCAAGATTGCCTAGAGCACATGACTCAGGACTGCATCCAGGCGGGTCTTGAAGATCTCCAGAGAAGGGGACTCCACAACCTCCCTGGGCAGCCTGTTCCAGTGCTCGATCACCCTAACCTTAAAGAAGGTTTTTTCTTGTATTTGAATGGAACTTCCAACTTGTGCCCATGTCCGTGTCACTGGGAACCACTGAAAAGAGTCTGGCTCCATCCTCCTTCAACCCACCCTTTAGATACTTAGAAGCAATAAGAAGGTCTCTCCTCAGCCTTCTCTTCTCCAGGCTAAAGAGTCCCAGCTCTCTCAGCCTTTCCTCATAAGGGAGATGCTCCAATCCCTTAATCATCTAATCTGCCCTATGCTGGACTCTCTCCAGTAGTTCCCCATCTCTCTTGAAGCGGGGAGCCCAGAACTGGACACAGTATTCCAGTTGTGGCCTCACCAGTGCAGAGTAGAGGGGAGAATGACCTCCCTCCATCTACTGGCCCCAGTCAGATTCAACACTTGGCTCCAAATAGGCTGGAAAACTGTCCTTACCCCAATGCACCTCAGAAATCAATCTGCATGAACAGGGAACTGTCACTCTCTTTGCAAACTCATCACCAGGGGAGCTGGAAAAATATTTATAAAATCTATAGCTACTTAGAGTCCAGACGATAAAAAGCACAGCACAGGTCCCATGAGAGAAACTGCAATGGGAAGAGGTCTTGGTTTGATTAGGTTGCTGGATAACAGCTTCAAGTTAAGGGATTTCTTGAGCTACCGCAACCATTTGCTGATTGTCCTCCTCTTCCTTCCCCCTTGCTCTTCTCCTCACAAATCAATGGCAAAGGACACAAAGGGACAGACTTCCTTCATTGTATCCAAATGTCCCAGTGCCTTACAGGAACACATTTTAAGGAAAAGAGCAACAGAAGTGACTGACAACATGGAAGAAGACTGGGCAATAATCCATTCAAAAAAAACCCAGAAATTAAACGACACCAGAAAATGCAATTGAAATGCCTCCTCTCTTCTTTGGCACTTGGGAAACTTCATCTGGACACTTCTGTCCCCCTCCTGGTTTCCACAGCCCAAGAAAAGACTTGCTGTGGGCCCAGCCCAAAGCCTTTGGGATGGTGAGGAGCACACAAGAGGCAGGCAGAGGGAGCTGCCTCTGGTCTGCATCAAGAAGAGGAGGCTCGTGGTGGACCCAACTGGTGACTACAGCTGAACAAGTGGCACTAGGCCCAGAAGAAATCCCAGCTAGACAAAAATTAAAAGATTGTCACCATGAGGCTCCTCAGACACAGCACAAGGGCCCAGAGGGGTTGTGAAGCCTGTCCTTGAGGGTACCCAAACATGACTGAACTAAGTCCCAAGCAACGGGATCCAGCTGGGGCTGCTCTGAGCAGAAGCTTGGACTGAAGACCTCCAAGCGTCTCTACCAGCCTCTATGCTTCTGTGGTTCTTCAAAGGTGAGCTGTCCTGCCTTCCCCAGATGGGCAGCGACAGCCACAACCTTGTGGAAGGCAGCCTGTCGCACTACCACCCAGACACCTACTTCAGATGAAGAGCCACTATCAAGCACGGGGGGCTTTGCCACTTGCAGGATACTGGGTCGGTGGGAGGGCACTGAGGACCCCCAGCCCTCCTGGAACACTGTTGCCACCATGTTGTTGAGACCCCAGCCACGGGATGAGGAGAGAGCTGGAGCCCAGGGCTCATGAGGGGAGGCGGTCCCTATGCCCAAGGGGTGGCCTTTCTCTCGGGCAAGCAACATGGCGGGCAGGAGCAAGCCCCAGGAAAGAGGCTTTCGGCCCCCTCGACCCTCCTCCTCTTCCTACATTTGGGCACATTTCAGGCCACAGCCCCCCCACGCCCAAACATACCATAGTTGGCCACACGCATCAGCCACAGTCCCAATCAACATCACAATGGCTTCCTGATGTCATCAGCCACCTCACACTGCCTGTTCTTGGGGACCTATAAAAGCAGGGGTCCCTGCAGCTGGCCCACAGTTTGCCGAGCTTCCAGGCCCTCAGATGCCAAGCATGCTTGGAAGGAAGAGGAGCTGGAGCAGCGAGGCGCATGGCTGCCCACCTTTGTGTGGAATGCCGCAGAGCCGCTCCCCGCAACCGCAGAGGAGGCAGGCTCATCCCAGGAGGAGGAAGCTCAATGAGCAGAGGCGGCACACCACTCCTGATGGCACAAGCGTGGATGACCTCGATACTATAATCAGAGGCATGGAGCGCCTGACCATAAGCTCACCAGGAGATGACACAAGCGCGGCTGACCTCGATATTATAATCAGAGGCATGGAGCGCCTGACCATAAGCTCACCAGAAGACGGCGTGGAGCCCAAGCGCATCTGCCTGCCAGGGAACAGCCAGAGCAGTGAGGCAGATGGCCGTCCACTTTGGCATGGGACGCCACAGAGCCACTCCCTGCCACCAGGGAGGAGGAAGGCACCTCCCAGGAGGAGAAAGCGCAAGCAGCGGAGGAGGAACATCACTCCTCATGGCACAGGTGCGAGTGACCTCGCTTCCGTGATCAACGGCACACAGCGCATGTCTGTAAGCTCACGAGAGAACGGCGTGGAGCACAAGCGCATCTGCCTGCCACGGAGCAGCCGGCGCAGCGAGGCAGATAGCTGCTCAGCTTGCCATGGGATGCCACAGAGCCGCTTCCGGCAACCATGGAGGAAGAAGGCACCTCCCAGGAGGAGGAAGCGCAATCGGAGGAGGAGGAGGAACAACAACATCATCACCCCCCATGGCATAATTATGACTGCCCTGGCTTCTGCAATCAAGAGCATGCAATCCACAGCATGCAATCAACTGCAACATATTTTATGTCTTTAACTTATTAAATTGGGTTGGTGAATGTAAAATTTCTGGGACTGATGCTGTTTGTGCCATAAATAATTTAAGCAATTAAAACTCGTTCCGCTTGGTTGGTGGTGCTGTTATGGCTGGAGAGACCCATAACGATTTATTGTCATTCTATCACCCGATGAGCCCTCCCCACCTGGGAAAGGGAATTGGGTAAAACAAGGAAACCCGGGAGCTTAAGTATAAACAGGTTTAGTAGAGTTAGATTAGGTAATTAACAGCACATTCTCCTTTTGCTCCTCATCACTTGTTCGTAAAAAAACCTGAAAATCAAAGGAGCGGCGGTGTGTTCACACCTCCTCCCTAAGCCCGCTCCTCTCTGCGGGTGCTGCCAAAGTGATGCCAAAAGGTGGGAATTTGGGGAAAATACCCGGCACGGTATTGCAATACAGGTCCAAAAGCCCCGCGGGTGGATTTAAACCACCGCTGCCCCACGGAAGGGCTCCACATGTGGATTCCTGCTGCAAGTCTTGCTGCTGTTCCGTACGGCTTCAAAAACCTCAAAGTTCTGACGCATAAACAGAATCTGGACCAGATTCTCTGGCACCAGGACGGCGCGCCCATGCTCCAGGGCACCTTCCCCGGCAGCGAAGGCCTGGTCTGGCAGGAGGGCAGTGGCGGAGATGGCGAGGTACTGCTGGCTCAGCCGCCCCGTTGCCGGGAAGCGATGCTTGTTGCTCTGCCACCAGTGCAGCGGCTGGTGCTGCGCTTGCAGAGGGGCTCCAGGATGTAGTTTTCCAGTTGCTGGTGGATCTCGGGGTTCTCTTCATGGCGTCCTTCCCCAGAAGGATGTCGTAGCTGCTCTGAGATGGGGCGCTGGCACATGGGTCCTTGCGAGTAGGCAGCTGGCTGCCGGCATCTGTGCCTGTGGCTTTGGAATCCGAGTTTGACACCCCAAACAGGGTGGCACATGGGGACCGGTGGTTGCAAACCCACAACAGCATGGTTCTCACTGGCTGGTGCAGCTCGCTTCTCAGGCTGGGGCTGAGAAACCGCATCTCCTGGAAGCGCTACCCAAAACAGAGGCATCTTCGGGTCTGGGGTTCCCCTGATGGTGCTGGGGGTCCTTTTATGGTGTCCTGGTTTGTGCTGGATGGGCCCTTGAGGACACTGCGTGTCCACTGCGGTGTCCTGGTGCTGTAGTAAAATACCCAACATGGGTTCAATTACAGCATGTCTGCCTTTACCAAAGACAGCAAACTCTCCTTTGGAGCAGGGAATTTGAACACAGAGAAAGGCATTATGTGAAATCTACTCCTTGGTGTATGGATTGGACAGGGAATCAGTCAAAAGAGAAGATAGGAAAAATTAATTTGCCTCCTGCTTGGATGGCAGAAATCTACAAGAGGCAATAGAAGTCGGATGGTTGAAGAAGATCTTGCTTGGCTTTGAGTTTGCCCGGACCGGATGGCTGCAAAGCCTATTGTGAAACCCAATCATTTTTGTGATCGTAGTGATTTTTGTTTGTGTTTTGTTTGGATGTCTTAAGAGCATCGTTATCAAGCAATTATCTCAACCTTATGTATTAGTGATACGGGATAGGAAATGAGGCTCACTGAAGTACAGAAAGACTTGGGTAAGTCTCAAGGGGGGGGAATTGTTGTAGTAAAATTGGCATAAACCAGGATAATTAAATGTAAACTGTAATTGAAGCAACAAAGGAAACCTGCTGCTGCTCAAGTCCTCTATACTGCCCCAACGCTAGTTATTTACCTAATCTCAATATAGGGAAATAGTTAGTAGACACGATTTCTCTATGATTCAGTTAAGGAACTACCCAGCAGACAGTGTAGCACTGTTGATAAGCAGGGTATTCCTATCAAGAGAGCGACGAACTGTAGGCCTGGTCAGCAAACCCAGAAAACCGCTTGGAACTGCCAAGATCAGAGGAAAAGCAGGTAAAAGGTGGTTCCGTCCGGGGGGAGATGGTGACCACCGGCTCATTGACCACCTCCCCAAATGATACCACCTATTAAAAAGAAGGAAAAAGAAGACAGAGTCTGCACGCTCATTTACTCATTTACCCAATCATTAGAGGGAATAACAGTGACTATGTATTAATTGTTTGAATATGTAATAATCAATGTGTAAAAGTGGAGACTTTTGGAACTAAGGTGTGAGCGCTCCTGTTTTGGGACAAGCACCCATTTCTGCGCATTAATGGCATAAAATTAGAAATACCTCTGCTCTGTGTGTTATTGGCTTGCCCAGCAGGTAAAGAACCCAGATTTGGGACGCCACCGGGCTGACTGTAAGGGGTCCTGGGCGGCCCTTATGGGGTCCTGGGGGGGGAGTCTTGCAGGCCAGAGGGAGTCTGGGACAGCCCTTCAAGGATCTGGGGGTCCCCTCTGGTGCCTCTGGGGAGGGTTTTGTGTCTGGAGAGGGCCGAGCTGGTTTCAAGAGGTGCTTCCTCCCTTTCTCCAGCCCACCCAGCTCCCCTGACACAGCCACCACCCCAGGCTGGTGGGTGCCAGCAGTGCCAGCCTGTCCCACTGGGTCGGGCACTGAGGGGGGCACAGCCCCAGCCGCGGGATGGGAGGAGGAACCACAGCACCAGGGATAAAACGTTGGTCTCTATTTCTTTCACATTTCCCATGGGGAGCACCCCAGGGTTCCGCGGCTGCACCACAGCTGGTGCCAGGAGGGACTCCAACATCCCCCCCTGTAGAAAGATTACTAAAAATGATCAATAATACAGCATTGGTCACACGTTAAGGAATGGTATACAATCAAAAGGCTTCTGTGTGAGCCGACTCGGGCAGGACGCAGGAACGACCACAAGACCACGGATGAAAGACAAAGAACAAATGTGATCTCAATACCTCGCGAATCGGGGAGTCTCCACAGCAACGCCCGGGCAGAGGGACACACGCAGGGGATGCAGGTGCCACAGGGCGGGAGAAAGTCCTTGTTAGCAGCAGCGTGAGCTCCAACTCGCTGTTCTCGCCTGCTTTTCAAGGGTTCAAGCAGGCGTAGCTTTCCACTGTGCTCTGACCTTCTTCAAGATCAAGGCAGTGATCTCCCATATGCCAGATAAGGTGTCCCTAAGCCCATCCCAGGCTCACGGTATCTAAGTGCAGATATTCCATCTGCGAGCACACGGGGCTGAATTAGTGTGATAGATGTGTTGTCCAGCACCCCAGGTGCGCGTCACTTGAGCGTGTTTACAGTCCTCCTCGCCAATCTTCTGTTACTTTCCCACATTCCACCCCCTCGCTCAAGAGACCGCTTCTGCTGGGGCTGACAAAGTTGGAAATGTTCATTCAAACTTGTGGGGTGTAATAAAGAGTAATTTACAGAGGCATGAAATAAACACACATAAAAAAAGAAATAAACAACTCTCTAAAGTAAAGCTTTGAATCAGGTGTCCCATTCCTCCTGTCAAGAAATTAAACCCCTCAGCCAGCCGGGCACCGCCAGTACGTTGTTTCACTGGATGCATTAAGTCCTGGAGGATTTTGAATGTCTTGCTTCATGCTGACTGATTCCTCAGTTATGTTGGAACAACACGTGTTTTCAAAGTCGAAGCAGCATTTCTGACGTCGAGGGAGGAAACAGTCCACCATCAGTTGGGTTTGTAATATTCATTGGCGTACAGCTGTTACCTACTCAGAAGAGAGCAATGAGAGACATTAATACCAAAACCACTTTGCACAGTGTAGTTCTATAGTACAGCTGCTGGGGTTGATGTGCCATGGAAACAAGTTACCAAAAGATCTGCAGCTGCTCATCTTCCCTTGATACAAAAGGCAGATGAGTTAGTGACAGTAGAGGCTGACCAAATCTAAGTATTTGCATGTTGGTTTGTCAGAGCTGTACCCAGGGCATGCACTTGTAGCACAAGACTACAAAGCACGAGTGGCCAACCTGTGATAGGGGAGAAAAGCAGCAGTGTCATCTCCTTCCAGTGACACATAGACGTCTCTCCAGCTCCTTCAGCCAATATTACTCTAGATTTGATACCCTCATGTGGGGTAATTGCCCATACAGACTGGAGAGCTGTGGCGTGCACTTTTTCAGATGGAACTTCAACGTGATGTTGTGTTTGCAACACCGTTCCGATGCCGTCTCCTCTAGATAAGACACAGGTATTTGTCGAAGATACCTGAAATACAAGAACTCGAGAATCTGATACTAATAAGTGATGTCAAATAAGAGGGGAAGTTGGGGTATAATGTATTGTGGAGCCTTGTAATGCCTTGGACCAAAATCCTACAGGTTCTTTCTCATTTCTTGTCCCAATCATCTGCCACAATCCCGAGAGTGTATCATCTGGACTTGTTACTTCTAATTCAAAAGGATATCCTTGCTTAGGAGTGCATAATTGCAAATGCTCAATCAAAGCATTTTTGCAGGCATCAGAGGCTTCTTGTTGCTTGGTCCCCTGCCAGAAAACTTTCTTCCTCATTAATTTCTGCAGAAGGCACATTAATATCACCAAATGTGGGAAAAAAGTCCTCCAATGCCCTAAAAGTCCCCCAAAGGTCTGTAACTCTTTTACTGCGATGGGCACAGGAAGCTGATGGGCTGTTTGCTGTACCCGATTTGGTATTCCTCTCATCTGTCCATGCCAAACTATTCCCCAAAATTGTACAGTAGTACTCGGACCCTCTACTCTCTTGGCATTCATTGCCCAGCCTCAGTCCTGCAAATGCGCTTTCAGCAATTTGGCAGCTGCTTCACTTTCTTGTTATGACTCGGCCAGAATCAATAGATCATCAATAGAACGGTAACCAGTAACAGTCCCCGAGCATAGTGCTAAATCAGCTGCTGTCATTAGGCGGCAAATGGAGGGACTGTGTGTGTATCCCTGAGGCAATACTCGGAAAGTACAGTGCTTTTGTTTCCAGGTCACACCTTGCAGTGAGGGGGCAGGCAGGGTGGAGGGGGGTGAGGAGTTGGTGGTGGGGCAGGGGGCGGTTGGCTTTTTTGCGTAAACGCTAACTTTTGCCATCATCGAAACCTTTTTGATGCTGTGATCCCATCTATTTCTGGTCGGGGGATACTGGCTTGCACAAGATTATTCCACATTTGTTTCCTTGTAACCTGTGCTGTAACTCCCCTCGGTTTTGCCGGCTTTACTTTATTCACCACCTGCACAGATGGTCCCAAAATTGCAGCCCCAATTTCCCTCAAGGTGTTTCCTAGGGCACCTACATTACCCACAGCATTTGTCACATGGGGTTTAGTGAGGCAGGCGGTCCCCTCACAAACTGCACTTTGATACTTCTCGTCACTGCTAAACTCTCTGGATTGCACCCTGTACCCAACACATGAGCCATCCCCACCTGCTGCACCAAATTAGTACCTTTCTCCATTGCACACCAGTTTCTGAGGGACGACACTGATCCAACGGGTTCTGTATATGCTGCTGAAACTGCTGCACACAACCACTGATACAACATCGGTGCAATAATGTCTCGCCTGGCAGGACCTCTGACATTTTGCAGCTGAGCATATCCTCATTGTGCCTGATCATCAATGGCTATAAGGCTTACTAAATCTTTTCCACCTGCTGATAAAAGAATAGATGTAGCTCTACTACCCCAAGATTGCAAAATCCATGCCGGCATTCCTTCCTCACTCTTTTACTGATACATCTCTAAAAACTCCCTTAAATCTTTCAGAGTTCATCTACATCCTCCTCATTAACAGGAGGTCCCTAGCAGGTACCTGCAAGCACGGCACCCACGTTGGTCTGCCTGCTGACCCTGGCCCCTAAGCCGGCTCCTGTCCCACCCCGAGCAGCAGGCAAGTCCACCTCCTCGCCTTCCCACATGGCCCTTCCTGAAGAACCCGCGTCTCTCCACTGCAGCTCTCCCGCTGTGCCATTTACACACCACACCTCCACGGTCCCAGTGTGGTCACAGCCTGGTAATCACGTGCAGACTTCTGGCCCTGCTGGTGGTACTCCGCGCAGTGTGCAGGAGCGTGCCAGGCATGTCAGGGAGGTACCAGCTGGGCTGGTTTCCCACCCAGGAAGGGTGTGAGAGTTCAGGAGGCTGCACATCTTTGCGCTGTGGGCTATGTGTGGACTCCATCTCTCCTGCCCCTATGAGGAGTTCTGGGATGACACATGGGGTGTGCACAATCCCTTTAGATTGATCCACGCCAGGCACAGGCCAGTCGGTCCAGCTGGGAACAGCCCCAGAGCTCTTGATTTTGTATTTCTAGGTGCATATCGGCAGCTGAGAAGCCGCCCAGCCCCTTGGCTAACCGCCACCGCTACAGCCGCTGCTCCCAGCATCTGCCCCTCTGCTGCGGTACCAGCATGTAGTGCCAGGGAAGAAGAAAGAAAAGTGTATGATCATATGGAGAGGGAGAAGGCAGAGATACCCCACAGGCATCGCTCAGGCCACCCACGGTGGGAGGGATCTGCTTGCGAGAGAGCCTCAAGGTGTCTGTGAAGTGGGAGAGGCCCCTGATGCCCAAGCCCAGGAGAAGGTCCCAGGTACAGCTGGTCAGCCTGGGGCTGAGACCTTGGCTGTCCCATAGTGGTATGCCCCCTCAGGGCAAGGCATCTTGGGGCAGGACATGCTCTCCAGTTTGGAAAGAGGAAGCTACAGCCATCAGAGGGATCCCTCTGCCTTCAGCCAGGACTTCTACTGCCCCCGTGGAAAGCCAATTCTGGGTGCCCAGGCAGTCCCCTTGGGGGGCAGGGAGGTCCAGCCTAAAGCCGGCCTCCAAAACCTCCTTCTGTCTGACGAGTGGTGTCAGAGATATCCCCTCCTTCCCCCAGGGCTGCCCTCAGTAGAGGGATGGGTCCTGGAGCCAGGGGAAGCACCATCCCTTCTTGGACACAGTTACCAGGGGAGCTGCCTCTGCTGCTCTCCACACAGCCTGTTCTCAGTGACGTGCTGGAGTATGTTCCTCTGTGCCTGATGCAGCTCCAGCCTTCTGAGGACTTGGGTGGCTCGTGGAGAAAGGTGGCTGCAACAAGAGGGCAACATCATCCCTCTGCCGGAGACCCCTTCTTGCCACCTCAAGTCCACATGCCCACCCTGTCCCACATCCACCCACCCTTTAACCCTGCGGGTGGGTTTTGGGCCTTGGCTTGGGAGGGCAATCCACATCATGCCCATGGTAGGAGACATCAGAGAGTGTCCTGTACAACCCCAGGACGCAGGGACCCCCTGGGCATCTCTGCGGGGTCATGGCTGCTCGACTGCCCCAGGCTGTGGCCCGAGTCAGCGCACACTTACTCAGGCTGGAGTCTCTGCAGCTGGGCTGCTGCTGCCATCTCCTCTGCTGGGAGAGGCTTTCCAGCCTTCCTCCACCTCTGGCTGACCTCCTTTCTCCTGGGCTGGGCTGGAGGGTGGGGAGTCCAAGTGCCTCCAGTGCCGAGTGCCTGCCAAGGAGGAGACGCTCTCAGCAAACCAGACAGCAAACAGAGGTGCCCTTTCCCAGAGGACCTCCTGAAAGGAGCCTGCAGCGGGACCTGGGAGCCGGGAGACTCGGCACCGCGTGCCCGTCCTCACGGATGGCGGCTGCTTTGCCCCTCGCACCCTGCCGCCCACCTCTCCTGCACGGGGCTGAGCAGGCAAAGCCCTGCCCTGCAGCTGGGGGTCAGTCGTGCTCCCACCCCCACAGACCTGCCACCCCGGCTGCCGCGACAGAGAGGGTGGCTGCTGTCGCAGCGCTGTCAATGGCTGCCCGTACCTGGGGCAGCTGTCGGTCCTCCCCTGCAGGCCAGGCTTCCCACGCCCCCCATTCGGCCCTCGCTTGTTCCTGCCGCTCCTGTCACGGCATCTTCAACCCGTCCCACTCTGCAGACAGCTCCTGACCTCCTGGAGGGCAGGGAAATGCAGCAGGAGGCAGGATTAGTCTTGGCTCCTGGAGGGGCTTCCTTTGGCTCTGACCCGTGTTGGTGCCCCTGCCTCAGCCGCTCGGTCGGCAGCGCTTTGCCCCTGACAGATCAGGGGCCGTGGAGTCATGCCAGGCTCCTCAAGTCCTGGCAAAACACAGCAGAGTGACCAAGACCTCCACTGCCAACCACCTGGAAAGGACTCGCACATTTTCCAAGCCCCTGTCCACAGTAAGGTTTCCCTGACCACTCAGGGGGCAATAAAAGGCAGGAAGGGCATGCAGCACCTTCCTTGTCGTGAAGCAGATCTGAAGGAGGTGACAATGAATGCAGGCCAAGGGATCCTTTCAGGATGGCTCTCTGCACAAAGAGGCCTTTGCCGAGTCTCAGACAGCACAGCAGTTAAAGCAAGGCAGGGCACGTACCTGCAGTGCTCTCTTGCAGTTTTCAGAGGATGGGAGGGCCACGGTGGGCCTGGCTGGAGGAGCTGGCTCCTACCTGCCCGCCTCCTTGGTCCTGGGGGAGCTGCCTGGACACGGGGGGAGCGCACTGCAAAGAGACACCAGGAGGAGGCGGCACGAGCACGGGGCAGGTTGGCCTCCCGTGTGCATCTGGGATCAAAGCTTCCCAGGCTGGCAGAAGAAGCGGGGGAGGTGGGGCTGTTTCCCATGGCAAGGGGGGATGAGCCCTGAGCCCCTTCAGGAGGATGGGAGAGGACTGCACCTCAGGTCTGCTGTAAGGGCAAGCAAAGTGATGCGGGGTGCACTCAGCATCTGCCGTCTTCCCCACTCAGAGGCCTGCGATGAGGCAAACAAGCTCATGAAAACCATATGGCACGTGTTGGGGACCTCCAGAGTCCCTACAGCCACAGTGTCCAAAGGGGATGGCTCTCCTGCATGGCTGCAACTTAAACCTGGAAAGCAAATGATGACACAGGCTTGAAGAGGGCTGATCCCTACCCTCTGCAGCTCCCCAGCACTAGTCCTCCTGGCTGTCATGTGAGGCGTGGCATCCCTCTCCCTTTGGGCCCATGCACGCCTTTTATTGGCAATCTCCCCCCAACACCAGAAAACTTGCCTCTCCGTGTCCTCTCCATCTGCACTTGGTTCTCTCTGCTGGCAATGACGGCAGGCTGGCTGCGAGAAATGCGATCACGATGCCCAGTCACTCCAGGAGAATACACACGCAGCCCAAACTCAGCATTAGTTAAACAGAAAGCAGTCCCTTCAGGACTGATCCCTGACTCGGCGCCTAGTGTTGAGCCCCTACAACGCGTGCTCCTAAGCAGGAGCTGGCAAGCCACCCGCTCGCTCGCTCGAGGGCTGCAGAAGAACCGCACTCACTTTGGGAATGCGTGGGGAACAAGCAGCTTAGCTCCAAGCTGACGGCCACAGTGCAGCAGCCCTCCCTCGCGCTTGATGCTTGCCCTCAGCTCAGGGAAAAGGGATGCTCTTTGCAGCTCCCTGCCCAAAACTCCTCTCCGACGTGCTCCTGCTCTGCCTGTCAGCAAGGGTCCCCCAGCACAGCCCCGCTGCCTCCCGACCCCGCTCCTGGCTGTGCAGCAGATCTGAAGGGAAGCAGTAGGGAGCCCCTCAGCAGTGCCCAGCAGTGCCCAGGCCTCGCCGGGAAGTCCTGGCAATGCTGCTTTGCTGGGGTGACCTCCCTGTGCCATCAGCCTGCGTCACGTGAAGGTGTGTTATGACACCTGCAGGGAGGGGGCACAGCTGGGTAGAGAGGAAATAGGTTTCCCATCTTGTCCTGGGAATCAGCGATCCCCTTTTTCCCCAGTCCTTTCCCAAAAATCCCAACTGCCCCCTGCACCAGTATGTCTCTGCCACTGGCAGCCCGTCCGGGCAGGTGGGGTTTAGGGGTGGGCTGCGGCTGGGCAGTTACAAGAGAGGGCATCGAATGCCTCTGGGATGCATCAGCCCCTCCAGCATGCTCCAACACTCCTCTCTGCTGCGTGTGGCTGCTGCGGCAGGAGTAGGATGGGCTTTACGGCAATGCTTTTGCCTGGGACGGAGTTAGTTTGCTCCACAGCAGCCTAAATGGTGCCCTGTTTTGGATCCGTGACCAAAACAGTCCTGATAGCTAAAACTGCGTTGTGTTGTCGCTGAACAGGGCTTGCACAGCAGCAAGGCCTTCTCTGCCTCTCGTGCTGACCCACCAGCAACTAGCCTGGGGGTGGGCAAGAAGCTGGGAGAGGACACAGACGGGACAGCTGACCCCAACTGACCAAAGGGATATCTCACACCATAGGACGTCGTGCTCAGCAATAAAAGTTGGGAAAAGATAGAGCAAGGTGTTGGGGGAAGGTCTCTTGAAGGCTATGGTGTTTGTCCTTCCAAGTGACTGTTATGCATGATGGAGCCCTGAACATAATGAGTAGCAAAAGGTGCAGTTGCTCTAAATTTTGGCATCTGCTGTCATCTCAGTTGGACAAAGGAATTTCCCAACAACCTCCAAGGAGATGACCCCAGATGTTGCCCCGTCTCTCAGAGTTGCTCCCTTAGAGCTTGCAGTTCCCTGCACGTACCCTGGACCAACTCAGTACCTCCCATGTCACCAGGTGTTTGTGTCTGAGCAGCTCACCACTGCCCTCCACCTCCAGTCATTAGCAGCAGAGCCCAGACAAGGAGCTCCCACCAGGGCGGCTGTGTTGTGCACACCTGAGCTGAGGCAAGAGGAATCCCACCTCCTTTGATGTATATGTAGTGTGCATGGGAGGGAACCGAGTTCCTTCCTGTCCCCAGGACTGAAAACACCAGAGGAGGTGCCTCAATTGACTCAGCTGAATCCCTTCCCTTCTCAGGGGTAAAGGAGATCCCTCCCTGGCACTGTCTGGTTGTCCTGCCTAACGATGGGACAAGGCAAGACAATTCTCACGCCCAGCTGCTTTCCTGGAAGGAGAAATGACACTGCTGGAAAGAAGCCTTTGACCCCGGCTGAGAAAGGGAACATCAGTGATTCCTTCTGAAAAAGGAGCAAGGAGACAATTCTGAGAGAATGAGGTAACTTCAGAAGGTGGCCACCCAGAAAACCAATAAGAAATCAAGAGACCACCAACCAGAATGAAGCGATTGCACTTGGGCATTGGGTGATGGGCGGTATTTTCTGGGGAATCTGTCTGTAAGGGTATAATTGGGGTGCGCAATCTGCAGTAGGGGTCCCTCCCTGGAGGCAACAGCTTGAACTGCTCTGCGTGTCGGGTAAATAAACCACCGAGTTACTCAGCAGACTGGCGACTCGTCTTCTGCGAGGGGCAACATGGGGCTGAGCCCTGTTGGGGTGGCACACACATAATTCCTACCACAGTCTCGCTGGCGGCTGCGTAATTCCTGAAACAACAAGCCAGAGGCTTCTCCTGCCCTAACACCTACTCAAACACAGATGACATTACAAGCAGCTGCACAAGCCAGGTCCTGCTCCTGCCCTCAGGCAGGCACCTCTTCAGGCACATGGGACAGCACAAGCACATGAAAAAGCCAGGTGTGACCTTCTACACTATCACCTACTCACCCAGCTGTGGCAGCACAAGCAGCTGCACAAACCAGGGCCTTCTCCTGCCTTAAATCCTGCTCAGCCACCAGTGACCTCACAAGCACCTGCACAGCAGGAGCACCCTTACTGCCAACCCCCAAGATTTTGCCCCTCCATCCCTGTCTCCCACTTCCCCAGGCTCTCCCCTCTCCCAGGCACCTTTCTCACCTGCTCCATGACATCCCAACATCTCCGGCTGTCTCTGTGTTTGTGTGGCAGATGGTACCTCAGAAGCATTGTCCCAGCCACATCACCTGCATCTCCTTCTGCTCTCATCGTTACTGCGCCAGCTGTCTGATGAGCTTTTGCACCTCATGCACCCTCTCATCCTGCCTCTCTTCTGCTCTTAAACCTGCAAGAGAAGTGACAGCCAGGCGGTTGCCCCCTCTGTGGCATCTTACCAGCACCTGCCTGAGATGCACAGCTGGTGGGAACTGTCACCATCAGTCCCAGCATGGCGGGAAGTCTTCTCTTGGCACAGCAACAGCTCTGGCTGTGCTTGGTGCGTACCGTGCTTCCTGAAGGAGAACCACAGCACTCAGTGCCTCCTGGGAAGAGCTGATTTGAAGGCAGCTTTGCCGCAGGTCCCCAGGCCGCTCCAGGGGTTCTTCCTCTCCCCCAGCTCGGCCACAGGTCCCTCATCTAGCTCCTTCCAGCAGGATTTTGCAGAGCCTGTTCCAGCTGTGAGCACCGGGCCAAGGGCTCGGGGCACAAACAGCCCCCACCCCCCAAGGCCCAGCCCACAATGCGACTCTGTCCCCAAACTACTACACCTGCCAAACAGGCTCTCCCGCTACCGCAATGATCTTCCCTTTTAAGAAGAGCTTACGTAGTCGCACACCATGAGAGGGCGATTTGGACTTCAGTCCCAGAACAAAAGAATTCCCATTATAGAATCTCAGCCAACACCTCCAGGAGCCTCTTGTCAGCGACCCACAAACACTGTGTTGCAAAGAAAGCTGACAGCTAATACAAAGTATTATAATATAATATAATAACAAAGTGTTATACTATGTATAATACAAAGTATATGACAGCTAATACAAAGTATCTTCTACTGTCATTACCACCAGTCTGAAACATCTCCAAACCATCACTCACCGATGTCGACGTGGACATCTCTGCCTGACAAGAGATGACCGGCCCCAAAACTGGATCTTAGGGTGTCCTGGCTCTACTGAAGCCAAACCATTTAGAATAAGGATACAAACAAGTTTCAGAGAAAGCAGCATAGTTAGTGAAAGAGGTGAGAAATGTAATGTGTCTCAGCCACCCCTAATTTCACAGGAAGTTTCAAGAGGTTTTGTTTTTTTTCTTTTTTTAATCACTGCCCAGCACAAGTGAAAAAGCACACACCCACTCTTTTAAGGAGAACGAAAAACCACAAGAGTAGGACTGTCGAGATCTGAGCAGCTCAACCACTGCCACAGCATTTTCTGTCCCTACGAGCAGTCCTGCCCCATTCCGAGGCACTTGGAAAGCGCCCACAAGGACCATCTCACTCACTGCCTTAATCACAACTAGCGGTGGCCTCGGCACCCTGAAGCTGTTTCCGTCACTGCACACGTGCAGTTCATACGGCCTTTCTTGACGCAGCCTCCTTCCTCGTGGGACTTCCCACCGAGTACCATGATGGCAGCTCTTCACTGTATGTCCACAGAGCAGCTTCCACCCACTGTCCCCTGCTCACAGCAAGAACAAACAGCCCTGTCCTCTCCCCTGCCCGTCTCCACGCTCGCTCAGGAGGGGCTGCTCACGCGCCCCTTGCGGCCCGAGAATTCCTAACAAGGCTCGTGGCTAGAAGAGAGTTGAGACAATTTAAAACCAGAACTAACCTTTGACTGGCAGCACTGTCTTTCTCAGTTCTTTGTATTTCTTTCTTCCCTCCGGAGTACATATCAAGATCTTCCTGACTCAAAGAAACAAGAAAGGTCAGTCACAAACACACAGAAAAGCAGACACCCACAGACTTGAGGCCAGCACAGTAGCACTCTCAAGGCCCTGCCTATACACACAAGATTAAATTAACAGACTCCTCTCTCACACACAAAGGCAATTCCAACTCAAGGTGCTGCAACCCACACCCCTCCTTCTCCTCAGGCCCTCTTCTTCTCAGGCCCCTCGGCCCCGACCCCGGATGGCTGTGACTGACAGCCCAACACCGGCTCCGCTGATTGGCTCAGCCCTGGCCAATGGCACGCGAGGGAAGACCCCGTGGTGAACCAGTGGAGGAGGGCTCCCTCACAGCCTGCCCGGGCCTCAGGTACCCGTCGGCGGCCTGAGCCTCTCTTCCCCCCAGAAGGGCGCTCCTGGGTAAGATTCGAACACTTCCCCGGGACACTTAGAGATCTCCACAGAGTGGCTTTATAGCTTAGCGCATTTGTAACCGAGCTGCATTACTGACGTCTGTAGTATTCGCACGGGCTTTGCAGACAGTCACTTATTTATTTATTTATTTGTTTATATTTTATTTATTTAAGTAAATCTTATTTAACTTTTCCTTTTCTTAGGTTTTGTTTAGGGAAGTCATTGTCCTCACGCCCGCGAGTTCTGCTCCAGGTCAAGCGAAGCCCCATGGAACTGGCCCTAAGGGCGGCAGCGGCCATGGACCAGTGCCCCTTTGGCATCGAGAACATGGTTCATTTCGAGGTGAATCTCCCTGTTTTTTTCAAAAGCAGGGGTCTGGTTTGTAGTGAGGCTTAAAACCCCGGGTTGTGCCTAAACGTGGGGCTGATTTCAACCTCAGGGGCTGCGACTTCTTCCAGCTCCGACTCACAGCCCTGGCAGCACCGTCAGCGCACCGGGCTCAACGTTCTCTTGTATTTTGGAGGTTTCTTTACAGATTGGCAGCAGCCGGGGATATTTAGCAGCTGTGTATTGGTGGCACAATCTGTGTCATGAAAAGATCTTTGGGGTACAGAGGTGAATAAGTGGGGTTATTTTGTACCTCAAAAATGTTTTTTGTTTCTTTGTACCTGTAAAAAGATGTTCAAATTGATAAGGCTGAAGAAATCGGTAACAATCATAACACCTCTGTTTTGCAGGAACTTCACTATCATAAAATTACACCCTAGACAGGAATATGTTCTGTTGGTTTGTTTTTTGTTATGAGTCCTTGCAACCTGCTCTCCAGCTGGAAGTGGGAAATGCAAAGGCATTAAAATGATAGATTTGCTAAATATGTTGCAAAGGTTTGTATTACTGGCTTTCCCTGAAGCGGGGAAAATACATCCTGTTTAATTGTTGTTTGCATTTGAAATTCTCTGTGAAATGGATTAAGCAGTGTGGGCTTCTTTTTGTGGGTCTGCCCTTGGAAGGAGAGCGCCTTTAGGAAAAGGCTTTTCTGGAGGGGACAGAGAATTTAATTGCTGATGGCTATAAAAGCGCGCCCTGTTTGGGTGGCCTGAAAACAAAACCCGTGAAAATCCATGACTGAAAAATAAGACTTTCTCCTAATGATCAGGGCTGGTGTGTCTACTGATTCGCCCATGAATAACAGCTCGTTCCTTACTCGTGGCTGAGGACCCTTGAATTGTTTCCCAAAGCCTAAGGCAGCGGGAAGGGCTGGGGTTGTCAGATCACTGCAAATCAAATAAAAGAGAGCGGTTTGGAGTTGTCTCGTTCCCTCTGTCTTTTCCCAAGAAAGAGGGGTGGAAGAATGGTAGAATTTGTTACATTGAAGGTCGGTGGTAATCCAAAGCTGCAGAGCGAGCTCGGTGCCCGTGGAAGGGGAACTGCGCTCTCAAGTGGAAATACTTGGTGTCTCGTTGCCTGTGGGAGGGAAAGGGACATCAAGAGTCAACCAAACGACTTTCTCACCTTCAGAGATGAGGCTCTGGAGGTCACAGTTAATTAAGGGTAGTTGTGGAAGTGTGCCTTACTGAGCAACGTGCTGCGGCTGGCTCGGGGCCTAAATATCTCCAAAGTCTGGGGTTGGTTTAAGTGCTTTTTGGTTATTAGCTGGATGTCACTCTTCCAAGCGCCTCTTGCCCTCTCTGGAGGGGTTTGCTGCTGCCTCCTGCGTTGGGCCGAGGGGACCGGCAGCCCTCAGGACAGGGACTTTCTCAGGTGCGGAGGTTAAACCCTGTCGGTGCTGCTTAAAAACTGCTCTGGTGTTACTGTGGCGGTCACGATGTGAAATCTGGTGGCTTAGGGGAGCCTAAGATTTGCATTCCTCGTAACTGCGGGGGATTTTGGGGAGCCTGGGTGGTACAATCCCCTTCCTGCTCCCAGATTCCTGTCACTGAGCCGACAGCGGGTGATTGGAAGAACTGATGCCCGCAGCGGCTGAGGGTCGGCATGATCCCGTCATTGCCGGAGCTCGTGAGTCGAGGAATGGGAGCGTGGCCCGTTTCCATCATGGCTTGTGAGAGAAATAATGCGGTTTGATATAGTTGCGGTGTGGAAATGGCGATTCCTCTTTACACATGTGCTTACAGGGTGCACGCAGGTGTTTCTTAATGCCTGCGAAGCTTTATGAGATTGGTTAATGAGCGTTGCTTTGCTGTGCAAGTGCAAAGTGTTATTTTCATGGAGAAACCAGCTCAGATGTTCCCTTTATTTTTCTTTTCTTAAAGGCAGAATGACTATTTTAAAGCTTTCCTTGCAGGCAGAATAACATCTGCTTTTGAGGATTGTTTCTTTCCCTGCAGGGTGGAAAAATCTACAGCCTCGCTAAGGCTGCAGAGGAAGAAAACTCATCAGTTTTCAAGAGCAAACTGCAGTTTGGAGGGGGGTGGAGGTCTGCCAGAGCGCCTTTTAGCCCCTCGTCGGGCACATTTCTTTTCCCTCGGGGCTGAGATTTAACATAGCCTTTTCATTTGGCTGGGTTTTGGTTGTATGAATTAATGGGTGTTTCAATGAGAACCACAAGACCTAATTTCTGAGTCTCCCTCCTAAGAATTGTTGAGGGACGGAAGCGGGACAGGGAGGTTACCCGAGTGAAATGCTGAAGGCTTTTAAGGATGGAATGAGGCATGGCTGGGCTTGTTCTGGTCACACACTATGACAATAAAAGGCCACAAGTTCCCCGTGGAGGTAAAGAACCGACAATTTGAGAGAGCGTTAAGGGATTTGCCTCATCGAAAGGTGTCCTGGTTTGAGAGACACAGGACTAATTTCTCTTCTAATGCTTGGGAAAACTGCACTTTCAGAAGACTCCAGTGTCTGAATTTGTGAAAATATTTACTTTACAGCCAGCTATGGTGTGTGGGTCTCAAGGTCTCAGTGTTTTCGAGCTAGCCAGGTGCAGGGATGAGGAGGAGCGAGACCTGGGCACTTGACCCAAGCTGGCCAACAGGATTATTTCATACCATCAACGTCACACTCATTATAAATTAGAAAGTTTGCTGCGAAGTGCTCTCTCTCTCTCCCTTGATGGCTGCCATCCTGAGAACTTCATGCCCTGGTGCCGGAGCCCTGAGGCCTTCCCTTCCTCCTGAAGCCGTAGCACTCGCAGTGTCCCACATTAGCTGTCCACTGCTGGGAGTGCACAGCTTCCTACTGATAGAATTGGCTGAGTATAATCTTTGCATATTCTGTACTGGTGTCGGGATCAATATCAGTTCTTTAGTGCTGTTAATGTTAATTATCTAATCTTATTCTATTAAATCTGTTTATACTTCAGCTCTCGGGTTTTCTTGTTTTTCCCGATTTCCCTTTCCCAGGTGGGGAGGGGTCATCGGGTGATAGAATGATTGTCTAAATGACAACAAATTGTTATGGGTCTCTCAAACCATAACAAATTTGGCGCCCAACGTGGTATTGTAACAAGTTTGGCACTCAGTGTGATATTTTGCGCTTAATTTAAATAGTGCTGTGAGAACTATAAGTTTTAATTGGAGAGTTCTGAAGGGTTGAAGTTTTAAACAGATTTGATTGGATTCATTAAAAAGTCACTATGACTCTGTTGGAATGGTTTCAAAGGAACCTGGTCAGAGTTCTCCGCTATCTTTGTATAAACTTAGGTCAGGAGCTATCAGAGCTGTGGGGGAGGTCATTGCTGTTTCTCTCTCCTTTAAGGCAGCTTATCGTTTCTCAGTTTGGATTCAAAAACATTGCCTTGTTATTTTGTGTGGCGGTATTTTGCTACGTTATCGGGTCATTTGTAATCTTTCCGTTATTTGTCACCTATGTAATGACATCTCGAGAATCACAGCGGTCAGACCCACCTCTGGACGGTGGGAGTCCTTTGCTGACCATTGTGTATAATTATACCTTGGGTTATGTTACAGGCCATTTAGCAAAGGAGGGGATGTCTCTTGAGAATTTGTAGGTACTGATGTCATCAATAGTAACAGTTTTTGAGAGTTTGGAATACCCTTGGAATATTTTGATTGTTGTGCTTGGGTTGTTAAGTTTTGAGGGTTTGATCTGTTTTATTGTCTGGATCTGCAGTAGAGGGAAACGTCCGGCAGAGACCGCGCCGGCTCCTACCGGCCACAGCCGCCGCCGGCCTCTATGGCAGGCAGTGATCCCATCCAGACTCTGCAGGCTGAGATCCTGCTGGCTCCTACGACAGTCCCCACCGACCCCCCTGCTGTACACCGTACCGGCACAGACCCCGCCAGCCCCCCCGACGGACATCGCGCCTGCACGGCCCCCGCGACATACCTCATCCCTGCGCAGCCCCTGCTGGCCCTGTGACAGACACTGATCCCATCCAGACCCCACCGCCTCCCACGACAGCACCCGCAGCTGCAACAAGGACCAGACCTACTCTGACCGTGGTGATGGCTGATGCAGCTGAGCTACAGACACAGTCGGTGCCGGTATCAGTCAACCCTGTACATTAGAGGAAACGTGCAGTAGGGCCAGACAGCAATGGTCAACCAGGGACATCATACAACGAAGTGACAGAGGAGACTACTCGATCATTAACCCTTAGTGAGGTGCATGACATACGTAAGGATTATGGCCGTCAGGAAGGCGAGCAAGTGATTCCTTGGCTACTCCGATGCTGGGATACTAGAGCTGATAGTTTGAACTGACATGGTAGAGAAGCCAAGCGGCTGGGACCATTAGCTAGAGATTCGGGTATTGACAGGGCTCTTGGAGGACCGCCAGAATCCCTCACCCTCTGGAGGTGACTCCTGTTAAGTGTGAGGAGCAGGTATCCCTATAGGGACGATATCCCATACCGCCCATCCAAGTGGACAACTATTGAGAGAGGTGTTCAGAATCTGAGGGAAATAGCTGTGAGAGAGATGATTTTTACTGATTTGGACAACCTGCAGGCATCATTAAATCCAGATGGACTCAAAATTACTGGACCCATTTGGCGCAAGTGGGTACTGAGTGCACCGGCAGCGTACGCTCATGTATTGGCATTCTTTCGTTGGAAAGAGGATGAGGCACTGACGGTGGGTGATGTGGATAATGACATGCAGCATTATGCACATAATCTTTTTTCTACCCCACAGGACGGTGTCTCAGCATTGGACAGGTTACGTGACCGGGCCGGTGTTTCAGCGTTGGACAAGTCGTGTGACCAGGCTGGTGTCTCAGTTAAGGAAAAACGTTTTCCTAAAAGAACTGTTCAAGAGAAACGATGCACACCGCAACGTGTTCTGTGGGCTACTTTGCGTGATTGGGGGGAAAACATGAAGCAGTGGGATGGAAAACCTACTTCAGCATTACAGACACGCGTACGTGACTTGCGGAGTAAAACACCCCCAAGGAGGGATTCTTTCAGAAGACATGCTGCTCCAGTTTCCAGTGGACAGTCCCCCAGACAGCACAGATGGGCTTCGGAACCTGATTTACAACATGTGGATGTCAGGGATGGCACTGAGGGACCCTTTAGTCGTCGAAAGTAGAGGTGTCCTGCCTCCGGCCAGGAGGAGGAGGGGGATAATCGAGTTTATTGGACTGTGTGGATTCGATGGCCTGGCACATCAGAACCACAAAAGTATAGGGCCTTGGTGGACACTGGTGCACAGTGCACCATAATGCCGTCAAATCATAGAGGGGCAGAACCCATCACGATTGTTGGAGTGATGGGGGGATCTCAAGAGCTGACTGTATTGGAGGCCGAAGTGAGCCTAACTGGGAATAAATGGGAAGAGTTCCCCATTGTGACTGGTCCAGGTGCTCCATGCATTCTTGGCATTGATTACTTCAGGAGAGGGTATTTTAAGGACCCGAGGGGGTACTGGTGGGCGTTTGGTGTAGCGGCGGTGGAGATGGAGGAAGTTATCCAACTGTCTACTTTGCCTGGGCTGTCAGAGGACCCTTCTATTGTGGGGTTATTGAGGGTTGAGGAACAAAAGGTGCCCGTTGCTATTACAACGGTGCATAGGCGACAATATCGCACTAATCGAGATTCTTTGCTCCCTATCCAGAAGTTGATCCGTCAGCTGGAAAGCCAAGGGGGGATCAGTAGGACTCGTTCACCCTTTAACAGTCCCATATGGCCAGTGCGAAAGCCTAATGGGGAATGGAGACTGACGGTAGACTATCGTGGCCTGAATGAAGTCACACCACCATTGAGTGCTGCCGTCCCAGATATGTTAGAACTTCATTATGAGCTGGAGTCAAAGGAAGCTGAGTGGTATGCTACAATGGACATTGCTAATGCCTTTTTCTCTATTCCTTTAGCGGCAGAGTGCAGGCCACAGTTTGCTTTCACCTGGAGGGGCGTACAGTACACCTGGAATCGACTGCCCCAGGGGTGGAAACACAGCCCTACTGTTTGCCATGGACTGCACTGGACTTCCAGACTGCACTGGAGAAGGGTGGAGCTCCAGAACACCTGCAATACATTGACGACATCATTGTATGGGGTAATACAGCAGAAGAAGTTTTTGAGAAAGGGGAGAAGGTCATCCAAATCCTTCTGGAAGCTGGTTTTGCCATCAAACGAGGTAAGGTCAAGGGGCCTGCGCGAGAAATCCAGTTTTTAGGAATTAAGTGGCAAGACGGGCGTCGTCAGATCCCAATGGACATGATTAATAAAATAACAGCTATGTCACCACCTACTAACAAAAAGGAAACACAAACCTTCTTAGGCGTTGTGGGTTTCTGGAGAATGCATATTCCTGGTTACAGTCAGATTGTGAGCCCTCTCTATGAAGTGACGAGGAAGAAGAATGATTTTAAATGGGGCCCTGAGCAGCAATCAGCCTTTGAACAAATTAAACGGGAAATTGTCCATGCAGTAGCCCTTGGGCCAGTTCGGACTGGACCAGATGTAAAAAATGTGCTCTACACTGCAGCGGGGGAGAACGGCCCTACCTGGAGTCTCTGGCAAAGAGCACCTGGAGAGACTCGAGGCCGACCCCGTGGGTTTTGGAGTCGAGCATATAGAGGATCCGAGGCTCGGTATACCACTACTGAGAAAGAGATATTGGCAGCATATGAAGGAGTTGGAGCTGCTTCGGAGGTAATTGGTACTGAAGCACAGCTCCTCCCGGCGCCTCGGTTGCCAGTGTTGAACTGGATGTTTAAAGGGAAGGCTCCTTCCACACATCACGCCACTGATGCGACGTGGAGTAAATGGATCGCACTAATTACTCAGCGAGCTCGAATAGGGAACCCTAATCGTCCAGGAATTTTGGAGGTGATCACGGATTGGCCGCAAGGCACAGATTTTGGCGGGTCCCCAGAGGAGAGGGTGGTGCGTGCTGAGGAAGCCCCACCATATAATCAATTATCAGCAAATGAAAGGCAATATGCGCTATTCACAGATGGATCTTGTTGTATTGTAGGAAACCAGTGAAGGTGGAAAGCTGCTGTATGGAGTCCCACTCGACGAGTTGCAGAAGCGGCTGAGGGAGTGGGTGAGTCGAGTCAGTTTGCAGAAGTGAAAGCCATCCAGTTGGCTTTAAATATTGCCGAGCGAGAAAAGTGGCCGGTGCTTTATCTTTATACTGACTCATGGATGGTGGCACATGCCTTGTGGGGATGGTTAAAGGAGTGGAAAAAGAGTAACTGGCAGCGCAGAGGTAAACCCATTTGGGCTGCTGATTTGTGGCAAGATATTGCTGCCCGATTAGAAAAGTTGTCTGTTAAGGTATGCCATGTAGATGCCCATGTACCCAAGAGTCGGGCCACTGAGGAACAACAAATCAACCAGCAGGTGGATCAGGCTGCTAAAATTAAAGTGTCCCAAGTAGACTTGGATTGGCAACGTAATAGTGAATTGTTTTTAGCTCAGTGGGCCCATGACACTTCAGGTCATCAAGGAAGAGATGCGACATACAGATGGGCTCGTGACCGAGGGGTGGATTTGACTATGGATAATATATCACAGGTTATTTATGAATGTGAAACATGTGCTGAAATTAAGCAAGCTAAACGGTCAAAACCTTTATGGTACGGGGAACAGTGGCTGAAATATAAGTATGGAGAGGCCTGGCAAAGTGACTATATTTCCCTTCCACAAACCCGCCAGGGCAAGTGCTATGTGCTTACAATGGTGGAAGCAACCACCGGATGGCTGGAAACTTATGCTGTGTCTCATGCCACTGCCCGTAGCACTATTTTAGGCCTGGAAAGACAAATGTTGTGGCGACATGGTACTCCAGAGAGAATTGAGTCGGACAATGGGACTCACTTCCGAAATAATCTCATAGATGCCTGGGCTAAAGAACATGGTATTGAATGGATATATCATATCCCCTACCATGCACCAGCTGCTGGGAAGGTCGAACAATGTGATGGATTACTGAAGACTACCTTGAAAGCAATGACTGCTGGAACATTTAAAAAGTGGGATGAGCATTTACCGAAAGCCACCTGGTTAGTCAACACCAGGGGAACTGTCAGCCGAGCTGGTCCGGCTCAGTCAGAGCTTTTACCTATTGTAGAAGGGGACAAGGTCCCTGTGGTGCATGTAAAGAATATGTTGGGGAAAACAGTCTGGGTTACCCCGGCCTCAGGTAAAGGCAGGCCCACTCGTGGGGTTGCTTTTGCTGAAGGACCAGGGCATACCTGGTGGGTGATGCAGGAAAATGGAGAAGTTCGATGTACCCGTTAGGAGATTTGATTTGGGGCGAGAATCCTTAATTTTAAAATGTGTGGTGTTAATTGTCACATAACACTAACAGTGTTCAATAAGTGTTTTTCAGGATAACATGGTGGTAATGAAACCGGTAATGAAACTCCATCGAATGGTGTCCAGCGACAGGGAACATGCTAGCCGTGAGCACAACACGTTATATTGCTGCGCCCAACTCTACACGTCTGTTGTCCTGTATGGAGGCCTGGTCCCGATCTGACAACTGAGACAATGCCACATCACTGGTTCTTACCCTAAAAGACTATTATGATAGATGGAACTCCTAGTTTTCAACTAAAAAACTTAATAGACCTTTTAGAGGAATAGTTTATAGCTTTAGAGGATTATATATTTGTGTGTATATATATGAGAGGACTAATACAACAGTAATTTGAGTGTGTCATATATATGGTATGAAATAAGGGGTGGAATGTCCTGGTTTGAGAGACACAGGACTAATTTCTCTTCTAATGCTTGGGAAAACTGCACTTTCAGAAGACTCCAGTGTCTGAATTTGTGAAAATATTTACTTTACAGCCAGCTATGGTGTGTGGGTCTCAAGGTCTCAGTGTTTTCGAGCTCGCCAAGTACAGGGATGAGGAGGAGCGAGACCCGGGCACTTGACCCAAGCTGGCCAACAGGATTATTTCATACCATCAACGTCACACTCATTATAAATTAGAAAGTTTGCTGCGAAGTTCTCTCTCTCCCTTGATGGCTGCCATCCTGAGAACTTCGTGCCCTGGTGCCGGAGCCCTGAGGCCTTCCCTTCCTCCTGAAGCCGCAGCGCTCGCAGTGTCCCACATTAGCTGTCCACTGCTGGGAGTGCACAGCTTCCTACTGATAGAATTGGCTGAGTATAATCTTTGCATATTCTGTATTGGTGTCGGGATCAATATCGGTTCTTTAGTGCTGTTAATGTTAATTATCTAATCTTATTCTATTAAATCTGTTTATACTTCAGCTCTCGGGTTTTCTTGGTTTTCCCGATTTCCCTTTCCCAGGTGGGGAGGGGTCATCGGGTGATAGAATGATTGTCTAAATGACAACAAATTGTTATGGGTCTCTCAAACCATAACACTCCTGAAGACACCATTGCAAACTGAAATTAACATCACCGTGCACCAGTTATTCTTTATGTTGTCTCTATTTTTTCAGTCTTTCCCTGTCTGTTTTGTGCTGGGGTTGTGTCTTTCCGGTGGCCAGAAATGGCCTTGTCATTACAATTCTCAGAGAAGGACTGGCAGTGTAACGTGCTCTTGTTGTTGTTTCCCCAGCATCATCTTTTTGCCACTCCAGCATCTTTTTGGTGGAAAGAACTGACCTGGAAGCACTGATTGTTGTGGAAAGGTAAACTTGTAGTGTGACTGTTTGGTGGTATTGTTTCTTCTGTAACTCTGCTTTTCACATGGCTTGTCTCAGCTAGTGAATGCTTTAAGTGAAATGCTACTTTGTTTATGTTTCCAAATTGATGTACTGAAGGTGTTGGGTTGGAATGTGTTTTTCTGCACAACCTAGAGTTTTGGGGAAAAGAGCAACAAGCTTTAAGATTTTGATCCTTGTGTGTCACAAAGTGGCAATGTGACTTTGAAAAACTGTTCTATGGGATTCTAATAAAAGAAGCAGCAACTTGGAAGTCTTTAATCAGTCTTACCCCGGCAGAAAACACTCATTCCCTCCAAGAAGCAGCAGAGGTTTCTAGTATGAGCCGGGCCTCTGCTTCCCAGCATGAAAAGGTCAAGATTGGTGAAGATACGGCGGCCTTGTGGAAGGAAAGGGAAAGGTACTGGAAGCAGAGGAGCCGCAGCAAGGCAGCGGGGCTGCGTCTGGGGGCCTCTTCCCGCTCTTGCCCTCGGCATCCCGTCGGGGCGGGAAGAGGCGGACGCCTCCAGCGGCGCCTGTGCTGTCGGCACCGGTGACTCGGGGCCCGATGCTCCTGGCTGCCGCCGTCAGTGCCACCGGCCCCGAGCTCGCTGGCGGGAGCAGTCGGGGCGGGAAAAGGCTTTTGCGTTGCTCCTCTTGCGCAGACGTGGCTGTGCTACTTACCCGCCCCGACGGGGGCTCCCCCGGCCGGGGGCTGCCCCTCCTGCCGCTGCCTGTGCCGCTGCGCTGCGCTGCGGGGGCTGCTCTGGGCGGCCCCTCGGGCTCCTTTCGCTCCGCATCGGGCAACCTGCGGCGCTCGGTGACTCCCGGGCGCAGCCCCACAGGGCTCTGCCCGCCCCGCGGTGGCCCCACCGCCCTCCCAGCGGGGGAGAGGGCGGGTACGGACGGGACGGTGTGTGCGGCACAGAGCCCGTGCGGCGGGGCCCGGGGCAGGCAGGAGGGTCCGGCCGTGCCCCCCGCCGGCTGCCCCGCCAAAGGGGGATGGCCGCCGGGACGGAGCCGGCCCCAGCCCAGCCCCGGGGCTGCCCCGACGCCCGGACAGCGGGGACCCGAGGGACACCGAGCGGCTGCCCCGGACCGGCCGGGACCTCGGGGCAGCGCAGGAGGGGAGCGCCCCGCGGCCGCCTCCCGGGGCGGCTCGGCCCCTCCGCCCGCCGCTCCTCTGCCCGCCCTGCGCCAGCCCGGCCCCGCCGCCGCGCTCGGGGACGGCCCTGACCGGCCGAGAGGGGCCGCGAGATGAAGAGCCGATCCGAGCGGGGCCGAGTGTTGCCGAGCGGAGCCGAGCGGCAGCCGGTACCTCTCGCCACAGCCGCTGGCGAGACCTGGGCGTTGCCCGGGCAACGGCGGGAGGCTCAAACGCGCCGCAGCGGAGGGAGCGGCCGGTGGCCGAGGGAGCCGCTCCGGGGCCGGCCCGCTCCGCGGCGGAGAGCAGCGCAGCGTGAGGGGGGAGCAGGGGGACGGTGCGCTCGGCCTGGCGGCAGAGCCGGGGGGGAAGGAGAAAGGCTGAGGAGCAGTCGGGAGCGTGAGCGAGAGAGAGAGGGGCCGCTGGAGCCGCGCTCTGCCCTCCCGGAGACGGGGACGGGAACAGAGGACCGGATCTGCCGGTGACATGCGGAAACGAAACTCCAGAGACTCCACAACCGGGAAGGTTGTAAAGTAGGTGTTTATTCAGCGCTGGGCAGCACGGGGGGGTCGCCCCACCACAATCGTGCGTGCCCAATGCAGCGGCCTTCTCAAATATATATAGTTCTTAATTACATAATCATAAGATTTCCCAATACGCCTATACATATGCATAACCTGTCCCCACTTCGTATTAAAATTAGCTCTAAGAAGTCATTTCCATAAACTCCTCCCAACCGCGCTTGCGCAATGCCTCCTGGTGGTGGTCGCTGAGGGTCGTGACCACGAAGGCTGATGATTCCTCTTCATCACCGCAAGTAACTCTTTGTCCTTGCGCAGACTCAGTTCTTCTTTGGTCTTTGTCCAGACCGCAGGGTTGGTTTCAGCCACTTTTCAAGGCACACTCTTATTCGTTATCAGGAGCTGTCCTTGGCAATCTCAAGACTTCTTGCTTTTTATCAGGCCTGTCCTTTAGGTTATGAATCACTGCTAGTCAATCAGTGCACAATGTGTTATTGTCTCTATCACATACCCCTGACTCACCGGGCAGACCCTCCTCTTGGGGAAGTCTGCTGCCCCCCTGGGCCCGGGTTAAGGACGTCACTAGGAAACTTCCCGGCCTGGTACGGCCCTCGGACTATTGCCCAGCGCTGCTCTTCCCTGTGGGTGGCCACGAAGCCACAATGCGTAGTCCGAGGGCGATCCGGAGAGACTTCAGGGCCTTGGGATGGGTGGTAAGGGAATCTGGAGCGCCGGCTATTTTTCCTCTCTCCTTCCAGTTATGCGCAGCGACACTGGAAGGAACAGACGGACCTGGTCTTTTAATACATGGTTCTGTGGCTGCTGTCACCACCACAATTTTATTGGGTGGGGTTTTTTTGGTTTTTGGGGGTTTTTTGTTTTTTTTTTTTTTTTGGGGGGGGGGGGGTTGGTTTTTTGTTTGTTTTTTTGTTTGTTTGTTTTTTTTCTTTTTCACAAATAGGGTGGCCTCCATGGTGCCAGGCCTGCTGGGGTCAGATGGGATTGAGCTTTCTGAAAGGGGGAAGAGGGTCTTCGCTCAGGAGCCAGCAGGGCTCATTGGCAGAGCTTTAAACTAGACTTGAAGGGGTCAGGGATAGGATCAGGCTTGAAGGGGTCAGGGACAGGATCAGGCTTGCCCATGACAAGCTGCGGGAACATGCTAAGGTCAGGGGGACGGGGCGCCAGCGAGGACCCTCAGCCTGTTGGTCTGAGACGTGCTGGGTGCAGCAGACTCGGAGTCTTATGGAGATGAGCCAGGGGCTTCTGACGGAACAGAAGCCAACAGGGAAACATCAGTGAAATCACAGTGTCATAGAATCATTTGGGTTGGAAGGGACCTTTAGAGGTTGTTGAGTCCAACCCCCTGCAATGAGCAGGGATGGGGCATCTGGGAAGATTATGTTTTTTGATGATGAGGGTGGGGAGACACTGGCCCGGGTTGCCCAAAGAGGTGGGAGATGGCCCATACCTGGAAACATTCCAGGTCAGGTTGGATGGGGCTCTGAGCAACCAGATCCAATTGAAGACAACCCAGACCATTCTATGATTAATTACCGCTTAGAAGAAACATACAAAGGAAAACTGAGTTAGAATCAAGTTAGGCTGATTCACACGGGGACTGGAGACGCAAAGAGTAAGGAAGACCCTCCCATTGAGTCACGAGGTTCAGAGTGGATCCCCTTGCCTTCTAAACTCCTTATGGAGCCCAGGTCTCAGACTTGGAGAACAGCTTATGTCTAACGGAATTATCTATACAATGTTTGCAATAATATTGAGTAGCTGCACGGATTAGTAATGTCTCATTAGTACTAATTCAGCACGCTCTCAGTCACTTACTGAGGATCTGCCGCAGCTAAGGCATCTCTCCGCCTTGGGTGAGGAAGGCTCTCAGTCTCAGGTAAGGAATCTCTAACCTTGAGAGTCGCCCCTGCCCACGGGGAGAGTCTCCTGGCGTGCAGTCCAGCTGCCATTCAGGGAGAGGTCAAATTGGGCTCCTCCTGTCGGTGATATTTATCGAGGGGAGTAGTTGGCTGCTAGGCGATAGCACAGACGAGAGAGATGTCTTTTGTTTAGCTCGGGTATCTCGTTCTGTACTTTGGTTATCTTGCATTTTTAGGGTTTGAAACCACCTTTAGTTCTTAAAGCAAGCAAACAAATGAAGTTCTCCTGTACAACAGAATTTTACATTGTGTAACAGTTCTTTGGTTCCTTTTCCTTTCAGAATTCCTCCAAAGAAAAGGAGTGTGACTTTAGTCCAGCATCCCTTAGCGTGGGCTGTAGCCAACTGAGATTCTGTAAGTAAAGAATTCCTGGATTGTTTCATTCAGTTCGGTCATATTAGACTGCTTGCCCTCACTATCCCTCGGCAGCACTTTCACAGCCTGACCAACACTGGGGCTCTGCGCTTTCCTTGCACCGTAACGCTCCCAACACTCTCTCCCACACTCGCCAGAGCCCCGCTCCAAAATGGAAAACATCCAGCGACTGCTCCTACACAAAAGGAGCAAGGATGGAAAGCTGTTCCTGCCTTCACCATCCCGTAGCAGCGCTCTGACAGGCAGCTAATGGCAGCGTGGGCTGAGGCTGAGGTCCCCAGCAGCACGGGTGGCCCAGAGGAGAGAGGTGTCTGTTGCGGATGGAGCGATGCACTTCACTCGTAGAGAGAAGCAGCGACACGTTTATTGATACAAAACAGGGATTTAACAAAGTTTGAGAGTAAATGCGACAGTGCTTTAGCAGGATTCGATGGCAAGGTACACTTGGTTATTTCCTGCATGGAGGACAGGGTCAGGCAGAACTGCCAGGGAGACCCTCCTGTTGGGCTGAGGTTCGGAAAGGAGCCCCTTGCTTTCTAACCTCCTTCTCAGAGAGGAGTCTGGGTGCGGCTGGATCCAATCCTGGTCCCAGACTGGGTCAACGGTTTATGTCTAAGGGATTATATATGTGCAATCAATCCTTTCTATCACTTAGCTAAGATTTCACAGTTTCGCGTGCTATTAATCACTGACCGAGGATCTGTTGCGGCAAAGAATCTGTGAAGCTCGAGGAGTAACCTTGAGAGGCGTCCCCGCTCATGGGGAGATCCTGGCGTGCAGGGGAGCTCAAAGGGCTCTCGGGCTGTTCACTATTGATGTGGGTGAGATGATTGACCTATAGTCATATCTGCATATTGGCCACAGTACCAGCACTGCTCAAGTTAGCCCTTGGCTACTGTGGTGTTATGTGTTTCCCCGAAACCACATCGAGCCGGGGGCAGCCATCACAAGTACACGTGCCCATTGTGACCAGCACGGGTGTTAGTGCTTGGGCAGGGTCACGGGAGATAAAGGTCAGGTTGGAAGGCGGGGAGGGGGAGCACACCATCACAGTGTCAAGGGAGTGATGTTGGTGCAATGCCGTTCCCTTCTCGACATACCTTTTCCAGCCACGTGTTCCTGGAGCTGTGGGATTCTCATACAGAACGCACACCCTAACCTAACGCTAATGGGAGGGTTGGATGGATCCAGGAACAGAGACCTATTGGCAAAACAGAAGGAAGCTTCCTTGGAGGAGTCTTGGTAGCTACCTGTGATATCAGGTCCCTCAACTAGAGATCAAAAGTCTCTGGGAGATGCCTGGAAGGAGCCATGGGTTTATTGCGGGGTAAAAAGCTTTGCCTAAAAGAGAAAAAACATGATAGGTTACTTCCCAGTGAGAAAAAACCATCACAGTTATCTCCCTTTGGAGAGTCTGGAGGTCCTACAGGGATCTGAGGTCCCTAAAATACATGACAAAAGACAACAACAGAAGCCTGGAAGGAGTCTCGGGTGAAACCCAGAGGATGGAACATTGTCCAAGGAGAAAAATCATCTCGGGTATATTCCCTGGAGGAGTCTGGGGTGGCTACCCAGGATGACAGAGCCCAAAAGCACCGGAATAAACACTCAGTGACATACCTGCAAGGAGTCTCGGATGCTTCCCAGAGGATGGAGCATTGTCCAAAGAGAAAAATCATCTCGGGTATCTTTCCTGGAGGAGTCTGGGGTTGCTACCCGGGATCACAGGGCCCTAAACCCCAGGAAGAAAACACTCAGAAACAGAGCTGGGAGGAGTCTCGGGTGCATCCCGCAGGATGGAGCATTGTCCAAGGAGAAAAATCATCTCGGGTATCTTCCACGGAGGAGTCTGAGGTTGCTACCCGGGATGACAGGGCCCAAAAGCACCGGAATAAACACTCAGGGACATACCTGCAAGGAGTCTCGGATGCTTCCCAGAGAATGGAGCATTGTAAAGGAGAAAAATCATATTGGGTGTCTTCCCTGGAGGAGTCTGGGGTTGCTACCTGGGATGACAGAACCATAAACCATGAGAAAAAAGACTCAGGGACATAGCTGCGACAAGTCTCGGATGCATCCCAGAGGATGGAGCATTGTCCAAGGAGAAAAATGATCCCGGATATCTTTCCTGGAGGAGTCTGGGGTTGCTACCCGGGATTACAGGGACCCAAACCACAGGAAAAATGTCTGCGGGAGACGCCTGGGAGGAATCTCAGATGCATCCCAGAAGATGGAGCATTGTCCAAGGAGAAAAATCATCTCGGGTATCTTCCCTGGAGGAGTCTGGGGTTGCTACCCGGGATCACAGGGACCCAAAACACCGGAATAAACACTCAGGGACATACCTGCAAGGAGTCTCGGATGCTTCCCAGAGGATGGAGCATTGTCTAAGGAGAAAAATCATCTCGGGTATCTTCCCTGGAGGAGTCTGGGGTTGCTACCCGGGATCACAGGGCCCCAAAACACCGGAATAAATACTCAGGGACATACCTGCAAGGAGTCTAAGATGCTTCCCAGAGGATGGAGCATTGTCCAAGGAGAAAAATCATCCCGGATATCTTTCCTGGAGGAGTCTGGGGTTGCTACCCGGGTTTACAGGGACCCAAACCACAGGAAAAATGTCTGCGGGAGACGCCTGGGAGGAATCTCAGATGCATCCCAGAAAATGGAGCATTGTCCAAGGAGAAAAATCATCTCGGGTATCTTCCCTGGAGGAGTCTGGGGTTGCTACCCGGGATTACAGGGACCCAAACCACAGGAAAAATGTTTGCGGGACACGCCTGGGAGGAATCTCAGATGCATCCCAGAACATGGAGCATTGTCCAAGGAGAAAAATCATCTCGGGTATCTTCCCTGGAGGAGTCTGGGGTTGCTACCCGGGATTACAGGGCCCCAAAACACGGGAATAAGCACTCAGGGACATACCTGCAAGGAGTCTCGGATGCTTCCCAGAGGATGGAGCATTGTCCAAGGAGAAAAATCATTTCGGGTTATCTTCCCTGGAGGAGTCTGGGGTTGCTACCCGGGATTAAAGGGACCCAAACCACAGGAAAAATGTCTGCGGGAGACGCCTGGGAGGAATCTCAGATGCATCCCAGAAGATGGAGCATTGTCCAAGGAGAAAAATCATCTCGGGTATCTTCCCTGGAGGAGTCTGGGGTTGCTACCCCGAAATTAAAGAGACCCAAACCACGGGAAAAATGTCTGCGGGAGACGCCTGGAAGGAATCTCAGATGCATCCCAGAAGATGGAGCATTGTCCAAGGAGAAAAATCATCTCGGGTATCTTCCCTAGAGGAGTCTGGGGTACCTACCTGGGATCACAGGGCCCTAAAGCACTGGAGAAAACTCTGCGGGAGACGCCTGGGAGGAATTCTGGGTAGATCCCGCAGGATGGACCACTGTCAAGAGAGAAAAATCATATTGGGTGTCTTCCCTGGAGGAGTCTGGGGTTGCTACCTGGGATGACAGAACCATAAACCGTGAGAAAAAGACTCAGGGACATAGCTGCCACAAGTCTCGGATGCCTCCCAGAGGATGGAGCTTTGTCCAAGGAGAAAAATGATCCCGGATATCTTTCCGGGAGGAGTCTGGGGTTGCTACCCGGGATTAAAGGGACCCAAACCACAGGAAAAATGTCTGCGGGAGACGCCTGGGAGGAATCTCAGATGCATCCCAGAGGATGGAGCATTGTCCAAGGAGAAAAATCATCTCGGGTATCTTCCCTGGAGGAGTCTGGGGTTTCTACCCGGGATCACAGGGCCCCAAAACACCGGAATAAACACTCAGGGACATACCTGCAAGGAGTCTAAGATGCTTCCCAGAGGATGGAGCATTGTCCAAGGAGAAAAATCATCCCGGATATCTTCCCTGGAGGAGTCTGGGGTTGCTACCCGGGATTACAGGGACCCAAAACACAGGAAAAATGTCTGCGGGAGACGCCTGGGAGGAATCTCAGATGCATCCCAGAAGATGGAGCATTGTCCAAGGAGAAAAATCATCTCGGGTATCTTTCCTGGAGGATTCTGGGGTTGCTACCCGGATCACAGGGCCCTAAACCCCAGGAAGAAAACACTCAGAAACAGAGCTGGGAGGAGTCTCG
Organism: Vanellus vanellus; assembly: GCF_965231255.1. Classification (NCBI taxonomy): domain Eukaryota; kingdom Metazoa; phylum Chordata; class Aves; order Charadriiformes; family Charadriidae; genus Vanellus; species Vanellus vanellus. The sequence continues at coordinate 39,997 of NW_028126823.1, forward strand.
GGTGCATCCCGCAGGATGGACAATAGTCCAAGGAGAAAAATCAACTTGGGTATCTTCCACGGAGGAGTCTGGGGTTGCTACCTGGGATCACAGGGCTCAAAAGCATCGGAATAAACACTCAGGGAAAAAGCTGCAAGGAGTCTCGGATGGTTCCCAGAGGATGGAGCATTGTCCAAGGAGAAAAATCATCTCGGGTATCTTCCCTGGAGGAGTCTGGGGTTGCTACCCGGGATCACAGGGCCCTAAAGCACTGGAGAAAACTCTGCGGGAGACGCCTGGGAGGAATTCTGGGTAGATCCCGCAGGATGGACCACTGTCAAGAGAGAAAAATCATATTGGGTGTCTTCCCTGGAGGAGTCTGGGGTTGCTACCTGGGATGACAGAACCATAAACCGTGAGAAAAAGACTCAGGGACATAGCTGCCACAAGTCTCGGATGCTTCCCAGAGGATGGAGCTTTGTCCAAGGAGAAAAATCATCTCGGGTATATTCCCTGGAGGAGTCTGGGGTTGCTACCCGGGATCACAGGGCCCCAAAACACCGGAATAAACAATCAGGGACATACCTGCAAGGAGTCTCGGATGCTTCCCAGAGGATGGAGCTTTGTCCAAGGAGAAAAATCATCTCGGGTATATTCCCTGGAGGAGTCTGGGGTTGCTACCCGGGATTACAGGGACCCAAACCACAGGAAAAATATCTGCGGGAGACGCCTGGGAGGAATCTCAGATGCATCCCAGAAGATGGAGCATTGTCCAAGGAGAAAAATCATCTCGGGTATCTTCCCTGGAGGAGTCTGGGGTTGCTACCCGGGATCACAGGGCCCTAAAGCACTGGAGAAAACTCTGCGGGAGACGCCTGGGAGGAATTCTGGGTAGATCCCGCAGGATGGACCACTGTCAAGAGAGAAAAATCATATTGGGTGTCTTCCCTGGAGGAGTCTGGGGTTGCTACCTGGGATGACAGAACCATAAACCGTGAGAAAAAAGACTCAGGGACATAGCTGCGACAAGTCTCGGATGCAGCCCAGAGGATGGAGCATTGTCCAAGGAGAAAAATGATCCCGGATATCTTTCCTGGAGGAGTCTGGGGTTGCTACCCGGGATTAAAGGGACCCAAACCACGGGAAAAATGTCTGCGGGAGACGCCTGGGAGGAATCTCAGATGCATCCCAGAAGATGGAGCATTGTCCAAGGAGAAAAATCATCTCGGGTGTCTTCCCTGGAGGAGTCTGGGGTTGCTACCCGGGATCACAGGGCCCTAAAGCACTGGAATAAACACTCAGGGACAAAGCTGTAAGGAGTCTCGGATGCTTCCCAGAGGATGGAGCATTGTCCAAGGAGAAAAATCATCTCGGGTATCTTCCCTGGAGGAGTCTGGGGTTGCTACCCGGGATCACAGGGCCCTAAAGCACTGGAGAAAACTCTGCGGGAGACGCCTGGGAGGAATTCTGGGTAGATCCCGCAGGATGGACCACTGTCAAGAGAGAAAAATCATATTCGGTGTCTTCCCTGGAGGAGTCTGGGGTTGCTACCTGGGATGACAGAACCATAAAGCGTGAGAAAAAGACTCAGGGACATAGCTGCCACAAGTCTCGGATGCTTCCCAGAGGATGGAGCTTTGTCCAAGGAGAAAAATCATCTCGGGTATATTCCCTGGAGGAGTCTGGGGTTGCTACCCGGGATCACAGGGCCCCAAAACACCGGAATAAACAATCAGGGACATACCTGCAAGGAGTCTCGGATGGTTCCCAGAGGATGGAGCTTTGTCCAAGGAGAAAAATCGTCTCGGGTATCTTCCCTGGAGGAGTCTGGGGTTGCTACCCGGGATCACAGGGCCCTAAAGCACTGGAGAAAACTCTGCGGGAGACGCCTGGGAGGAATTCTGGGTAGATCCCGCAGGATGGACCACTGTCAAGAGAGAAAAATCATATTGGGTGTCTTCCCTGGAGGAGTCTGGGGTTGCTACCCGGGATTACAGGGACCCAAACCACAGGAAAAATTTTTGCGGGAGACGCCTGGGAGGAATCTCAGATGCATCCCAGAAGACGGAGAATTGTCCCAGGAGAAAAATCATCTCGGGTATCTTCCCTGGAGGAGTCTGGGGTTGCTACCCGGGATCACAGGGCCCTAAAGCACTGGAATAAACACTCAGGGACAAAGCTGTAAGGAGTCTCGGATGCTTCCCAGAGGATGGAGCTTTGTCCAAGGAGAAAAATCATCTCGGGTATCTTCCCTGGAGGAGTCTGGGGTTGCTACCCGGGATCACAGGGACCCAAACCACAGGAAAAAAGTCTGCGGGAGACGCCTGGGAGGAATCTCAGATGCATCCCAGAAGATGGAGCATTGTCCAAGGAGAAAAATCATCTCGGGTATCTTTCCTGGAGGAGTCTGGGGTTGCTACCCGGGATTACAGGGAACCAAACCACAGGAAAAATGTCTGCGGGAGATGCCTGGGAGGAACCTCAGATGCATCCCAGAGGATGGAGCATTGTCCAAAGAGAAAAATCATCTCGGGTATCTTCCCTGGAGGAGTCTGGGGTTGCTACCCGGGATCACAGGGCCCCAAAACACCGGAATAAACACTCAGGGACATACCTGCAAGGAGTCTCGGATGCTTCCCAGAGGATGGAGCTTTGTCCAAGGAGAAAAATCATCTCGGGTATCTTCCCTGGAGGAGTCTGGGGTTGCTACCCAGGATGACAGGGCGCTAAACCACCGGAATAAGGACTCAGGGACATACCTGGAAGGAGTCTCGGATGCTTCCCAGAGGATGGAGCTTTGTCCAAGGAGAAAATTCATCTCGGGTATATTCCCTGGAGGAGTCTGGGGTTGCTACCCGGGATCACAGGGCCCCAAAACACCGGAATAAACAATCACGGACATATCTGCAAGGAGTCTCGGATGCTTCCCAGAGGATGGAGCTTTGTCCAAGGAGAAAAATCATCTCGGGTATATTCCCTGGAGGAGTCTGGGGTTGCTACCCGGGATCACAGGGCCCTAAAGCACTGGAGAAAACTCTGCGGGAGACGCCTGGGAGGAATTCTGGGTAGATCCCGCAGGATGGACCACTGTCAAGAGAGAAAAATCATATTGGGTGTCTTCCCTGGAGGAGTCTGGGGTTGCTACCTGGGATGACAGAACCATAAACCGTGAGAAAAAGACTCAGGGACATAGCTGCCACAAGTCTCGGATGCTTCCCAGAGGATGGAGCTTTGTCCAAGGAGAAAAATCATCTCGGGTATCTTCCCTGGAGGAGTCTGCGGTTGCTACCCGGGATTACAGGGAACCAAACCACAGGAAAAATGTCTGGGAGATGCCTGGGAGGAATCTCATATGCATCCCAGAAGATGGAGCTTTGTCCCAGGAGAAAAATCATCTCGGGTATCTTCCCTGGAGGAGTCTGGGGTTGCTACCCGGGATCACAGGGCCCCAAAACACCGGAATAAACATTCAGGGACATACCTGCAAGGAGTCTCGGATGCTTCCCAGAGGATGGAACTTTGTCCAAGGAGAAAAATCATCTCGGGTATCTTCCCTGGAGGAGTCTGGGGTTGCTACCCGGGATCACAGGGCCCCAAAACACCGGAATAAAGACTCAGGGACATACCTGCAAGGAGTTTCGGATGCTTCCCAGAGGATGGAGCATTGTCCAAGGAGAAAAATCATCTCGGGTATCTTCCCTGGAGGAGTCTGGGGTTGCTACCTGGGATCACAGGGCCCTAAAGCACTGGAGAAAACTCTGCGGGAGACGCCTGGGAGGAATTCTGGGTAGATCCCGCAGGATGGACCACTGTCAAGAGAGAAAAATCATATTGGGTGTCTTCCCTGGAGGACTCTGGGGTTGCTACCTGGGATGACAGAACCATAAACCGTGAGAAAAAGACTCCGGGACATAGCTGCGACAAGTCTCGGTTGCAGCCCAGAGGATGGAGCTTTGTCCAAGGAGAAAAATCATCTCGGGTATCTTCCCTGGAGGAGTCTGGGGTTGCTACCCGGGATCACAGGGCCCCAAAACACCGGAATAAAAACTCAGGGACATACCTGCAAGGAGTTTTGGATGCTTCCCAGAGGATGGAGCATTGTCCAAGGAGAAAAATTATCTCGGGTATCTTCCCTAGAGGAGTCTGGGGTTGCTACCCGGGATCACAGGGCCCTAAAGCACTGGAGAAAACTCTGCGGGAGACGCCTGGGAGGAATTCTGGGTAGATCCCGCAGGATGGACCACTGTCAAGAGAGAAAAATCATATTGGGTGTCTTCCCTGGAGGAGTCTGGGGTTGCTACCTGGGATGACAGAACCATAAACCGTGAGAAAAAGACTCTGAGACATAGCTGCCACAAGTCTCGGATGCTTCCCAGAGGATGGAGCTTTGTCCAAGGAGAAAAATCATCTCGGGTATATTCCCTGGAGGAGTCTGGGGTTGCTACCCGGGATCACAGGGCCCCAAAACACCGGAATAAACAATCAGGGACATACCTGCAAGGAGTCTCGGATGGTTCCCAGAGGATGGAGCTTTGTCCAAGGAGAAAAATCGTCTCGGGTATCTTCCCTGGAGGAGTCTGGGATTGCTACCCAGGATGACAGGGCCCTAAACCCCAGGAAGAAAACACTCAGAAACAGAGCTGGGAGGAGTCTCGGGTGCATCCCGCAGGATGGACAATAGTCCAAGGAGAAAAATCAACTTGGGTATCTTCCACGGAGGAGTCTGGGGTTGCTACCCGGGATGACAGGGCCCAAAAGCACCGGAATAAACACTCAGGGAAAAAGCTGCAAGGAGTCTTGGATGCTTCCCAGAGGATGGAGCATTGTCCAAGGAGAAAAATCATCTCGGGTATCTTCCCTGGAGGAGTCTGGGGTTGCTACCCGGGATCACAGGGCCCTAAAGCACTGGAGAAAACTCTGCGGGAGACGCCTGGGAGGAATTCTGGGTAGATCCCGCAGGATGGACCACTGTCAAGAGAGAAAAATCATATTGGGTGTCTTCCCTGGAGGAGTCTGGGGTTGCTACCCGGGATTACAGGGACCCAAACCACAGGAAAAATGTTTGCGGGAGACGCCTGGGAGGAATGTCAGATGCATCCCAGAAGATGGAGCATTGTCCAAAGAGAAAAATCATCTCGGGTATCTTCCCTGGAGGAGTCTGGGGTTGCTACCCGGGATCACAGGGCCCTAAACCCCAGGAAGAAAACACTCAGAAACAGAGCTGGGAGGAGTCTCGGTTGCATCCCGCAGGATGGACAATAGTCCAAGGAGAAAAATCAACTTGGGTATCTTCCACGGAGGAGTCTGGGGTTGCTACCCGGGATGACAGGGCCCAAAAGCACCGGAATAAACACTCAGGGAAAAAGCTGCAAGGAGTCTCGGATGCTTCCCAGAGGATGGAGCATTGTCCAAGGAGAAAAATCATCTCGGGTATCTTCCCTGGAGGAGTCTGGGGTTGCTACCCGGGATTACAGGGACCCAAACCACAGGAAAAATGTCTGGGAGATGCCTGGGAGGAATCTCATATGCATCCCAGAAGATGGAGCTTTGTCCCAGGAGAAAAATCATCTCGGGTATCTTCCCTGGAGGAGTCTGGGGTTGCTACCCGGGATCACAGGGCCCCAAAACACCGGAATAAACACTCAGGGACATACCTGCAAGGAGTCTCGGATGCTTCCCAGAGGATGGAGCTTTGTCCAAGGAGAAAAATCATCTCGGGTATCTTCCCTGGAGGAGTCTGGGATTGCTACCCAGGATGACAGGGCGCTAAACCACCGGAATAAGGACTCAGGGACATACCTGGAAGGAGTCTCGGATGCTTCCCAGAGGATGGAGCTTTGTCCAAGGAGAAAATTCATCTCGGGTATATTCCCTGGAGGAGTCTGGGGTTGCTACCCGGGATCACAGGGCCCCAAAACACCGGAATAAACAATCAGGGACATACCTGCAAGGAGTCTCGGATGCTTCCCAGAGGATGGAGCTTTGTCCAAGGAGAAAAATCATCTCGGGTATATTCCCTGGAGGAGTCTGGGGTTGCTACCCGGGATTACAGGGACCCAAACCACAGGAAAAATGTCTGCGGGAGAAGCCTGGGAGGAATCTCAGATGCATCCCAGAAGATGGAGCATTGTCCAAGGAGAAAAATCATCTCGGGTATCTTTCCTGGAGGAGTCTGGGGTTGCTACCCGGGATTACAGGGAACCAAACCACAGGAAAAATGTCTGCGGGAGATGCCTGGGAGGAATCTCAGATGCATCCCAGAGGATGGAGCATTGTCCAAAGAGAAAAATCATCTCGGGTATCTTCCCTGGAGGAGTCTGGGGTTGCTACCCGGGATCACAGGGCCCTAAACCCCAGGAAGAAAACACTCAGAAACAGAGCTGGGAGGAGTCTCGGGTGCATCCCGCAGGATGGACAATAGTCCAAGGAGAAAAATCAACTTGGGTATCTTCCACGGAGGAGTCTGGGGTTGCTACCCGGGATGACAGGGCCCAAAACACCGGAATAAACACTCAGGGAAAAAGCTGCAAGGAGTCTTGGATGCTTCCCAGAGGATGGAGCATTGTCCAAGGAGAAAAATCATCTCGGGTATCTTCCCTGGAGGAGTCTGGGGTTGCTACCCGGGATCACAGGGCCCTAAAGCACTGGAGAAAACTCTGCGGGAGACGCCTGGGAGGAATTCTGGGTAGATCCCGCAGGATGGACCACTGTCAAGAGAGAAAAATCATATTGGGTGTCTTCCCTGGAGGAGTCTGGGGTTGCTACCTGGGATGACAGAACCATAAACCGTGAGAAAAAAGACTCAGGGACATAGCTGCGACAAGTCTCGGATGCATCCCAGAGGATGGAGCATTGTCCAAGGAGAAAAATGATCCCGGATATCTTTCCTGGAGGAGTCTGGGGTTGCTACCCGGGATTAAAGGGACCCAAACCACAGGAAAAATGTCTGCGGGAGACGCCTGGGAGGAATCTCAGATGCATCCCAGAAGATGGAGCATTGTCCAAGGAGAAAAATCATCTCGGGTATCTTCCCTGGAGGAGTCTGGGGTTGCTACCCGGGATCACAGGGCCCCAAAACACCGGAATAAACACTCAGGGACATACCTGCAAGGAGTCTCGCATGCTTCCCAGAGGATGGAGCTTTGTCTAAGGAGAAAATTCATCTCGGGTATCTTCCCTGGAGGAGTCTGGGATTGCTACCCAGGATGACAGGGCGCTAAACCACCGGAATAAAGACTCAGGGACATACCTGGAAGGAGTCTCGGATGCTTCCCAGAGGATGGAGCTTTGTCCAAGGAGAAAAATCATCTCGGGTATCTTCCCTGGAGGAGTCTGGGGTTGCTACCCGGGATTACAAGGATCCAAAACACAGGAAAAATGTCTGCGGGAGACGCCTGGGAGGAATCTCAGATGCATCCCAGAAGATGGAGCATTGTCCAAGGAGAAAAATCATCTCGGGTATCTTTCCTGGAGGAGTCTGGGGTTGCTACCCGGGATTACAGGGAACCAAACCACAGGAAAAATGTCTGCGGGAGACGCCTGGGAGGAATCTCAGATGCATCCCAGAGGATGGAGCATTGTCCAAAGAGAAAAATCATCTCGGGTATCTTCCCTGGAGGAGTCTGGGGTTGCTACCCGGGATCACAGGGCCCCAAAACACCGGAATAAAAACTCAGGGACATACCTGCAAGGAGTTTCGGATGCTTCCCAGAGGATGGAGCATTGTCCAAGGAGAAAAATTATCTCGGGTATCTTCCCTGGAGGAGTCTGGGGTTGCTACCCGGGATCACAGGGCCCTAAAGCACTGGAGAAAACTCTGCGGGAGACGCCTGGGAGGAATTCTGGGTAGATCCCGCAGGATGGACCACTGTCAAGAGAGAAAAATCATATTGGGTGTCTTCCCTGGAGGAGTCTGGGGTTGCTACCTGGGATGACAGAACCATAAACCGTGAGAAAAAGACTCAGGGACATAGCTGCCACAAGTCTCGGATGCTTCCCAGAGGATGGAGCTTTGTCCAAGGAGAAAAATCATCTCGGGTATCTTCCCTGGAGGAGTCTGGGGTTGCTACCCGGGATCACAGGGCCCCAAAACACCGGAATAAACACTCAGGGACATACCTGCAAGGAGTCTCGGATGCTTCCCAGAGGATGGAGCTTTGTCCAAGGAGAAAAATCATCTCGGGTATCTTCCCTGGAGGAGTCTGGGATTGCTACCCAGGATGACAGGGCGCTCAACCACCGGAATAAAGACTCAGGGACATACCTGGAAGGAGTCTCGGATGCTTCCCAGAGGATGGAGCTTTGTCCAAGGAGAAAAATCATCTCTGGTATTTTCCCTGGAGGAGTCTGGGGTTGCTACCCGGGATTACAGGGACCCAAAACACAGGAAAAATGTTTGCGTGAGACGCCTGGGAGGAATGTCAGATGCATCCCAGAAGATGGAGCATTGTTCAAGGAGAAAAATCATCTCGGGTATCTTCCCTGGAGGAGTCTGGGGTTGCTACCCGGGATCACAGGGCCCCAAAACACCGGAATAAACAATCAGGGACATACCTGCAAGGAGTTTTGGATGCTTCCCAGAGGATGGAGCTTTGTCCAAGGAGAAAAATCGTCTCGGGTATCTTCCCTGGAGAAGTCTGGGGTTGCTACCCGGGATTACAGGGACCCAAACCACAGGAAAAATGTTTGCGGGAGACGCCTGGGAGGAATCTCAGATGCATCCCAGAAGATGGAGCATTGTCCAAGGAGAAAAATCATCTCGGGTATCTTCCCTGGAGGAGTCTGGGGTTGCTACCCGGGATTACAGGGACCCAAACCACAGGAAAAATGTCTGCGGGAGACGCCTGGGAGGAATCTCAGATGTATCCCAGAAGATGGAGCATTGTCCAAGGAGAAAAATCATCTCGGGTATCTTCCCTGGAGGAGTCTGGGGTACCTACCTGGGATCACAGGGCCCTAAAGCACTGGAGAAAACTCTGCGGGAGACGCCTGGGAGGAATTCTGGGTAGATCCCGCAGGATGGACCACTGTCAAGAGAGAAAAATCATATTGGGTGTCTTCCCTGGAGGAGTCTGGGGTTGCTACCTGGGATGACAGAACCATAAACCGTGAGAAAAAGACTCAGGGACATAGCTGCGACAAGTCTCGGATGCAGCCCAGAGGATGGAGCTTTGTCCAAGGAGAAAAATCATCTCGGGTATCTTCCCTGGAGGAGTCTGGGGTTGCTACCCGGGATCACAGGGCCCCAAAACACCGGAATAAAGACTCAGGGACATACCTGGAAGGAGTTTCGGATGCTTCCCAGAGGATGGAGCGTTGTCCAAGGAGAAAATTTATCTCGGGTATCTTCCCTGGAGGAGTCTGGGGTTGCTACCTGGGATGACAGAACCATAAACCGTGAGAAAAAAGACTCAGGGACATAGCTGCGACAAGTCTCGGATGCTTCCCAGAGGATGGAGCATTGTCCAAGGAGAAAAATGATCCCGGATATCTTTCCTGGAGGAGTCTGGGGTTGCTACCCGGGATTAAAGGGACCCAAACCACGGGAAAAATGTCTGCGGGAGACGCCTGGGAGGAATCTCAGATGCATCCCAGAAGATGGAGCATTGTCCAAGGAGAAAAATCATCTCGGGTATCTTCCCTGGAGGAGTCTGGGGTTGCTACCCGGGATTACAGGGACCCAAACCACAGGAAAAATGTCTGGGAGATGCCTGGGAGGAATCTCAGATGCATCCCAGAAGATGGAGCTTTGTCCCAGGAGAAAAATCATCTCGGGTATCTTCCCTGGAGGAGTCTGGGGTTGCTACCCGGGATCACAGGGCCCCAAAACACCGGAATAAACACTCAGGGACATACCTGCAAGGAGTCTCAGATGCTTCCCAGAGGATGGAGCTTTGTCCAAGGAGAAAAATCATCTCGGGTATCTTCCCTGGAGGAGTCTGGGATTGCTACCCAGGATGACAGGGCGCTAAACCACCGGAATAAAGACTCAGGGACATACCTGGAAGGAGTCTCGGATGCTTCCCAGAGGATGGAGCTTTGTCCAAGGAGAAAAATCATCTCGGGTATCTTCCCTGGAGGAGTCTGGGGTTGCTACCCGGGATTACAAGGATCCAAAACACAGGAAAAATGTCTGCGGGAGACGCCTGGGAGGAATCTCAGATGCATCCCAGAAGATGGAGCATTGTCCAAGGAGAAAAATCATCTCGGGTATCTTTCCTGGAGGAGTCTGGGGTTGCTACCCGGGATTACAGGGAACCAAACCACAGGAAAAATGTCTGCGGGAGACGCCTGGGAGGAATCTCAGATGCATCCCAGAGGATGGAGCATTGTCCAAAGAGAAAAATCATCTCGGGTATCTTCCCTGGAGGAGTCTGGGGTTGCTACCCGGGATCACAGGGCCCCAAAACACCGGAATAAAAACTCAGGGACATACCTGCAAGGAGTTTCGGATGCTTCCCAGAGGATGGAGCATTGTCCAAGGAGAAAAATTATCTCGGGTATCTTCCCTAGAGGAGTCTGGGGTTGCTACCCGGGATCACAGGGCCCTAAAGCACTGGAGAAAACTCTGCGGGAGACGCCTGGGAGGAATTCTGGGTAGATCCCGCAGGATAGACCACTGTCAAGAGAGAAAAATCATATTGGGTGTCTTCCCTGGAGGAGTCTGGGATTGCTACCTGGGATGACAGAACCATAAACCTTGAGAAAAAAGACTCAGGGACATAGCTGCCACAAGTCTCGGATGCATCCCAGAGGATGGAGCATTGTCCAAGGAGAAAAATGATCCCGGATATCTTTCCTGGAGGAGTCTGGGGTTGCTACCCGGGATTAAAGGGACCCAAACCATGGGAAAAATGTCTGCGGGAGACGCCTGGGAGGAATCTCAGATGCATCCCAGAAGATGGAGCATTGTCCAAGGAGAAAAATCATCTCGGGTGTCTTCCCTGGAGGAGTCTGGGGTTGCTACCCGGGATCACGGGGCCCTAAAGCACTGGAATAAACACTCAGGGACAAAGCTGTAAGGAGTCTCGGATGCTTCCCAGAGGATGGAGCATTGTCCAAGGAGAAAAATCATCTCGGGTATCTTCCCTGGAGGAGTCTGGGGTTGCTACCCGGGATCACAGGGCCCTAAAGCACTGGAGAAAACTCTGCGGGAGACGCCTGGGAGGAATTTGGGTAGATCCCGCAGGATGGACCACTGTCAAGAGAGAAAAATCATATTGGGTGTCTTCCCTGGAGGAGTCTGGGGTTGCTACCTGGGATGACAGAACCATAAACCGTGAGAAAAAAGACTCAGGGACATAGCTGCGACAAGTCTCGGATGCATCCCAGAGGATGGAGCATTGTCCAAGGAGAAAAATGATCCCGGATATCTTTCCTGGAGGAGTCTGGGGTTGCTACCCGGGATTAAAGGGACCCAAACCACGGGAAAAATGTCTGCGGGAGACGCCTGGGAGGAATCTCAGATGCATCCCAGAAGATGGAGCATTGTCCAAGGAGAAAAATCATCTCGGGTATCTTCCCTGGAGGAGTCTGGGGTTGCTACCCGGGATCACAGGGCCCCAAAACACCGGAATAAACATTCAGGGACATACCTGCAAGGAGTCTCGGATGCTTCCCAGAGGATGGAGCATTGTCCAAGGAGAAAAATTATCTCGGGTATCTTCCCTGGAGGAGTCTGGGGTTGCTACCCGGGATCACAGGGCCCTAAACCCCAGGAAGAAAACACTCAGAAACAGAGCTGGGAGGAGTCTCGGGTGCATCCCTCAGGATGGACAATAGTCCAAGGAGAAAAATCAACTTGGGTATCTTCCACGGCGGAGTCTGGGGTTGCTACCCGGGATGACAGGGCCCAAAAGCACCGGAATAAACACTCAGGGAAAAAGCTGCAAGGAGTTTCGGATGCTTCCCAGAGGATGGAGCATTGTCCAAGGAGAAAAATCATCTCGGGTATCTTCCCTGGAGGAGTCTGGGGCTGCTACCCGGGATCACAGGGCCCCAAAACACCGGAATAAAAACTCAGGGACATACCTGCAAGGAGTTTTGGATGCTTCCCAGAGGATGGAGCATTGTCCAAGGAGAAAAATTATCTCGGGTATCTTCCCTAGAGGAGTCTGGGGTTGCTACCCGGGATCACAGGGCCCTAAAGCACTGGAGAAAACTCTGCGGGAGACGCCTGGGAGGAATTCTGGGTAGATCCCGCAGGATGGACCACTGTCAAGAGAGAAAAATCATATTGGGTGTCTTCCCTGGAGGAGTCTGGGGTTGCTACCTGGGATGACAGAACCATAAACCGTGAGAAAAAGACTCTGGGACATAGCTGCGACAAGTCTCGGATGCTTCCCAGAGGATGGAGCTTTGTCCAAGGAGAAAATTCATCTCGGGTATCTTCCCTGGAGGAGTCTGGGATTGCTACCCAGGATGACAGGGCGCTAAACCACCGGAATAAAGACTCAGGGACATACCTGGAAGGAGTCTCGGATGCTTCCCAGAGGATGGAGCTTTGTCCAAGGAGAAAAATCATCTCGGGTATCTTCCCTGGAGGAGTCTGGGGTTGCTACCCGGGATTACAAGGATCCAAAACACAGGAAAAATGTCTGCGGGAGACGCCTGGGAGGAATCTCAGATGCATCCCAGAAGATGGAGCATTGTCCAAGGAGAAAAATCATCTCGGGTATCTTTCCTGGAGGAGTCTGGGGTTGCTACCCGGGATTACAGGGAACCAAACCACAGGAAAAATGTCTGCGGGAGACGCCTGGGAGGAATCTCAGATGCATCCCAGAGGATGGAGCATTGTCCAAAGAGAAAAATCATCTCGGGTATCTTCCCTGGAGGAGTCTGGGGTTGCTACCCGGGATCACAGGGCCCCAAAACACCAGAATAAAAACTCAGGGACATACCTGCAAGGAGTTTCGGATGCTTCCCAGAGGATGGAGCATTGTCCAAGGAGAAAAATTATCTCGGGTATCTTCCCTAGAGGAGTCTGGGGTTGCTACCCGGGATCACAGGGCCCTAAAGCACTGGAGAAAACTCTGCGGGAGACGCCTGGGAGGAATTCTGGGTAGATCCCGCAGGATAGACCACTGTCAAGAGAGAAAAATCATATTGGGTGTCTTCCCTGGAGGAGTCTGGGGTTGCTACCTGGGATGACAGAACCATAAACCTTGAGAAAAAAGACTCAGGGACATAGCTGCCACAAGTCTCGGATGCATCCCAGAGGATGGAGCATTGTCCAAGGAGAAAAATGATCCCGGATATCTTTCCTGGAGGAGTCTGGGGTTGCTACCCGGGATTAAAGGGACCCAAACCATGGGAAAAATGTCTGCGGGAGACGCCTGGGAGGAATCTCAGATGCATCCCAGAAGATCGAGCATTGTCCAAGGAGAAAAATCATCTCGGGTGTCTTCCCTGGAGGAGTCTGGGGTTGCTACCCGGGATCACGGGGCCCTAAAGCACTGGAATAAACATTCAGGGACATACCTGCAAGGAGTCTCGGATGCTTCCCAGAGGATGGAGCATTGTCCAAGGAGAAAAATTATCTCGGGTATCTTCCCTGGAGGAGTCTGGGGTTGCTACCCGGGATCACAGGGCCCTAAACCCCAGGAAGAAAACACTCAGAAACAGAGCTGGGAGGAGTCTCGGGTGCATCCCTCAGGATGGACAATAGTCCAAGGAGAAAAATCAACTTGGGTATCTTCCACGGCGGAGTCTGGGGTTGCTACCCGGGATGACAGGGCCCAAAAGCACCGGAATAAACACTCAGGGAAAAAGCTGCAAGGAGTTTCGGATGCTTCCCAGAGGATGGAGCATTGTCCAAGGAGAAAAATCATCTCGGGTATCTTCCCTGGAGGAGTCTGGGGCTGCTACCCGGGATCACAGGGCCCCAAAACACCGGAATAAAAACTCAGGGACATACCTGCAAGGAGTTTTGGATGCTTCCCAGAGGATGGAGCATTGTCCAAGGAGAAAAATTATCTCGGGTATCTTCCCTAGAGGAGTCTGGGGTTGCTACCCGGGATCACAGGGCCCTAAAGCACTGGAGAAAACTCTGCGGGAGACGCCTGGGAGGAATTCTGGGTAGATCCCGCAGGATGGACCACTGTCAAGAGAGAAAAATCATATTGGGTGTCTTCCCTGGAGGAGTCTGGGGTTGCTACCTGGGATGACAGAACCATAAACCGTGAGAAAAAGACTCTGGGACATAGCTGCGACAAGTCTCGGATGCTTCCCAGAGGATGGAGCTTTGTCCAAGGAGAAAATTCATCTCGGGTATCTTCCCTGGAGGAGTCTGGGATTGCTACCCAGGATGACAGGGCGCTAAACCACCGGAATAAAGACTCAGGGACATACCTGGAAGGAGTCTCGGATGCTTCCCAGAGGATGGAGCTTTGTCCAAGGAGAAAAATCATCTCGGGTATCTTCCCTGGAGGAGTCTGGGGTTGCTACCCGGGATTACAAGGATCCAAAACACAGGAAAAATGTCTGCGGGAGACGCCTGGGAGGAATCTCAGATGCATCCCAGAAGATGGAGCATTGTCCAAGGAGAAAAATCATCTCGGGTATCTTTCCTGGAGGAGTCTGGGGTTGCTACCCGGGATTACAGGGAACCAAACCACAGGAAAAATGTCTGCGGGAGACGCCTGGGAGGAATCTCAGATGCATCCCAGAGGATGGAGCATTGTCCAAAGAGAAAAATCATCTCGGGTATCTTCCCTGGAGGAGTCTGGGGTTGCTACCCGGGATCACAGGGCCCCAAAACACCAGAATAAAAACTCAGGGACATACCTGCAAGGAGTTTCGGATGCTTCCCAGAGGATGGAGCATTGTCCAAGGAGAAAAATTATCTCGGGTATCTTCCCTAGAGGAGTCTGGGGTTGCTACCCGGGATCACAGGGCCCTAAAGCACTGGAGAAAACTCTGCGGGAGACGCCTGGGAGGAATTCTGGGTAGATCCCGCAGGATAGACCACTGTCAAGAGAGAAAAATCATATTGGGTGTCTTCCCTGGAGGAGTCTGGGGTTGCTACCTGGGATGACAGAACCATAAACCTTGAGAAAAAAGACTCAGGGACATAGCTGCCACAAGTCTCGGATGCATCCCAGAGGATGGAGCATTGTCCAAGGAGAAAAATGATCCCGGATATCTTTCCTGGAGGAGTCTGGGGTTGCTACCCGGGATTAAAGGGACCCAAACCATGGGAAAAATGTCTGCGGGAGACGCCTGGGAGGAATCTCAGATGCATCCCAGAAGATCGAGCATTGTCCAAGGAGAAAAATCATCTCGGGTGTCTTCCCTGGAGGAGTCTGGGGTTGCTACCCGGGATCACGGGGCCCTAAAGCACTGGAATAAACACTCAGGGACAAAGCTGTAAGGAGTCTCGGATGCTTCCCAGAGGATGGAGCATTGTCCAAGGAGAAAAATCATCTCGGGTATCTTCCCTGGAGGAGTCTGGGGTTGCTACCCGGGATCACAGGGCCCTAAAGCACTGGAGAAAACTCTGCGGGAGACGCCTGGGAGGAATTCTGGGTAGATCCCGCAGGATGGACCACTGTCAAGAGAGAAAAATCATATTGGGTGTCTTCCCTGGAGGAGTCTGGGGTTGCTACCTGGGATGACAGAACCATAAACCGTGAGAAAAAGACTCAGGGACATAGCTGCCACAAGTCTCGGATGCTTCCCAGAGGATGGAGCTTTGTCCAAGGAGAAAAATCATCTCGGGTATCTTCCCTGGAGGAGTCTGGGGTTGCTACCCGGGATTACAGGGAACCAAACCACAGGAAAAATGTCTGGGAGATGCCTGGGAGGAATCTCATATGCATCCCAGAAGATGGAGCTTTGTCCCAGGAGAAAAATCATCTCGGGTATCTTCCCTGGAGGAGTCTGGGGTTGCTACCCGGGATCACAGGGCCCCAAAACACCGGAATAAACATTCAGGGACATACCTGCAAGGAGTCTCGGATGCTTCCCAGAGGATGGAGCATTGTCCAAGGAGAAAAATTATCTCGGGTATCTTCCCTGGAGGAGTCTGGGGTTGCTACCCGGGATCACAGGGCCCTAAACCCCAGGAAGAAAACACTCAGAAACAGAGCTGGGAGGAGTCTCGGGTGCATCCCTCAGGATGGACAATAGTCCAAGGAGAAAAATCAACTTGGGTATCTTCCACGGCGGAGTCTGGGGTTGCTACCCGGGATGACAGGGCCCAAAAGCACCGGAATAAACACTCAGGGAAAAAGCTGCAAGGAGTTTTGGATGCTTCCCAGAGGATGGAGCATTGTCCAAGGAGAAAAATCATCTCGGGTATCTTCCCTGGAGGAGTCTGGGGTTGCTACCCGGGATCACAGGGCCCCAAAACACCGGAATAAAAACTCAGGGACATACCTGCAAGGAGTTTTGGATGCTTCCCAGAGGATGGAGCATTGTCCAAGGAGAAAAATTATCTCGGGTATCTTCCCTAGAGGAGTCTGGGGTTGCTACCCGGGATCACAGGGCCCTAAAGCACTGGAGAAAACTCTGCGGGAGACGCCTGGGAGGAATTCTGGGTAGATCCCGCAGGATGGACCACTGTCAAGAGAGAAAAATCATATTGGGTGTCTTCCCTGGAGGAGTCTGGGGTTGCTACCTGGGATGACAGAACCATAAACCGTGAGAAAAAGACTCTGGGACATAGCTGCCACAAGTCTCGGATGCTTCCCAGAGGATGGAGCTTTGTCCAAGGAGAAAAATCATCTCGGGTATCTTCCCTGGAGGAGTCTGGGGTTGCTACCCGGGATTACAGGGACCCAAACCACAGGAAAAATGTCTGGGAGATGCCTGGGAGGAATCTCATATGCATCCCAGAAGATGGAGCTTTGTCCCAGGAGAAAAATCATCTCGGGTATCTTCCCTGGAGGAGTCTGGGGTTGCTACCCGGGATCACAGGGCCCCAAAACACCGGAATAAACACTCAGGGACATACCTGCAAGGACTCTTGGATGCTTCCCAGAGGATGGAGCTTTGTCCAAGGAGAAAAATCATCTCGATTATCTTCCCTGGAGGAGTCTGGGGTTGCTACCCGGGATTACAGGGACCCAAAACACAGGAAAAATATCTGCGGGAGACGCCTGGGAGGAATCTCAGATGCATCCCAGAAGATGGAGCATTGTCCAAGGAGAAAAATCATCTCGGGTATCTTCCCTGGAGGAGTCTGGGGTTGCTACCCGGGATCACAGGGCCCTAAACCCCAGGAAGAAAACACTCAGAAACAGAGCTGGGAGGAGTCTCGGGTGCATCCCGCAGGATGGACAATAGTCCAAGGAGAAAAATCAACTTGGGTATCTTCCACGGAGGAGTCTGGGTTTGCTACCCGGGATGACAGGGCCCAAAAGCACCGGAATAAACACTCAGGGAAAAAGCTGCAAGGAGTCTTGGATGCTTCCCAGAGGATGGAGCATTGTCCAAGGAGAAAAATCATCTTGGGTATCTTCCCTGGAGGAGTCTGGGGTTGCTACCCGGGATCACAGGGCCCTAAAGCACTGGAGAAAACTCTGCGGGAGACGCCTGGGAGGAATTCTGGGTAGATCCCGCAGGATGGACCACTGTCAAGAGAGAAAAATCATATTGGGTGTCTTCCCTGGAGGAGTCTGGGGTTGCTACCTGGGATGACAGAACCATAAACCGTGAGAAAAAGACTCAGGGACATAGCTGCGACAAGTCTCGGATGCAGCCCAGAGGATGGAGCTTTGTCCAAGGAGAAAAATGATCCCGGATATCTTTCCTGGAGGAGTCTGGGGTTGCTACCCGGGATTAAAGGGACCCAAACCACGGGAAAAATGTCTGCGGGAGACGCCTGGGAGGAATCTCAGATGCATCCCAGAAGATGGAGCATTGTCCAAGGAGAAAAATCATCTCGGGTGTCTTCCCTGGAGGAGTCTGGGGTTGCTACCCGGGATCACAGGGCCCTAAAGCACTGGAATAAACACTCAGGGACAAAGCTGTAAGGAGTCTCGGATGCTTCCCAGAGGATGGAGCATTGTCCAAGGAGAAAAATCATCTCGGGTATCTTCCCTGGAGGAGTCTGGGGTTGCTACCCGGGATCACAGGGCCCCAAAACACCGGAATAAACACTCAGGGACATACCTGCAAGGAGTCTCGGATGCTTCCCAGAGGATGGAGCTTTGTCCAAGGAGAAAAATCATCTCGGGTATCTTCCCTGGAGGCGTCTGGGGTTGCTACCCGGGATCACAGGGCCCCAAAACACCGGAATAAACAATCAGGGACATACCTGCAAGGAGTTTCGGATGCTTCCCAGAGGATGGAGCTTTGTCCAAGGAGAAAAATCATCTCTGGTATATTCCCTGGAGGAGTCTGGGGTTGCTACCCGGGATTACAGGGACCCAAAACACAGGAAAAATGTCTGCGGGAGACGCCTGGGAGGAATCTCAGATGCATCCCAGAAGATGGAGCATTGTCCAAGGAGAAAAATCATCTCGGGTATCTTTCCTGGAGGAGTCTGGGGTTGCTACCCGGGATTACAGGGAACCAAACCACAGGAAAAATGTCTGCGGGAGACGCCTGGGAGGAATCTCAGATGCATCCCAGAGGATGGAGCATTGTCCAAAGAGAAAAATCATCTCGGGTATCTTCCCTGGAGGAGTCTGGGGTTGCTACCCGGGATCACAGGGCCCTAAACCCCAGGAAGAAAACACTCAGAAACAGAGCTGGGAGGAGTCTCGGGTGCATCCCGCAGGATGGACAATAGTCCGAGGAGAAAAATCAACTTGGGTATCTTCCACGGAGGAGTCTGGGGTTGCTACCCGGGATGACAGGGCCCACAAGCACCGGAATAAACACTCAGGGAAAAAGCTGCAAGGAGTCTTGGATGCTTCCCAGAGGATGGAGCATTGTCCAAGGAGAAAAATCATCTCGGGTATCTTCCCTGGAGGAGTCTGGGGTTGCTACCCGGGATTACAGGGAACCAAACCACAGGAAAAATGTCTGCGGGAGACGCCTGGGAGGAATCTCAGATGTATCCCAGAAGATGGAGCATTGTCCAAGGAGAAAAATCATCTCGGGTATCTTCCCTGGAGGAGTCTGGGGTTGCTACCCGGGATTACAGGGAACCAAACCACAGGAAAAATGTCTGCGGGAGATGCCTGGGAGGAACCTCAGATGCATCCCAGAGGATGGAGCATTGTCCAAGGAGAAAAATCATCTCGGGTATCTTCCCTGGAGGAGTCTGGGGTTGCTACCCGGGATCACAGGGCCCCAAAACACCGGAATAAAAACTCAGGGACATACCTGCAAGGAGTTTCGGATGCTTCCCAGAGGATGGAGCATTGTCCAAGGAGAAAAATTATCTCGGGTATCTTCCCTAGAGGA
The DNA here is from genome assembly GCF_965231255.1 of Vanellus vanellus. Classification (NCBI taxonomy): domain Eukaryota; kingdom Metazoa; phylum Chordata; class Aves; order Charadriiformes; family Charadriidae; genus Vanellus; species Vanellus vanellus. The sequence continues at coordinate 59,332 of NW_028126823.1, forward strand.
GTCTGGGGTTGCTACCCGGGATCACAGGGCCCTAAAGCACTGGAGAAAACTCTGCGGGAGACGCCTGGGAGGAATTCTGGGTAGATCCCGCAGGATGGACCACTGTCAAGAGAGAAAAATCATATTGGGTGTCTTCCCTGGAGGAGTCTGGGGTTGCTACCTGGGATGACAGAACCATAAACCGTGAGAAAAAAGACTCAGGGACATAGCTGCGACAAGTCTCGGATGCATCCCAGAGGATGGAGCATTGTCCAAGGAGAAAAATGATCCCGGATATCTTTCCTGGAGGAGTCTGGGGTTGCTACCCGGGATTAAAGGGACCCAAACCACAGGAAAAATGTCTGCGGGAGACGCCTGGGAGGAATCTCAGATGCATCCCAGAAGATGGAGCATTGTTCAAGGAGAAAAATCATCTCGGGTATCTTTCCTGGAGGAGTCTGGGGTTGCTACCCGGGATCACAGGGCCCCAAAACACCGGAATAAACACTCAGGGACATACCTGCAAGGAGTCTCGGATGCTTCCCAGAGGATGGAGCTTTGTCCAAGGAGAAAAATCATCTCGGGTATCTTCCCTGGAGGAGTCTGGGATTGCTACCCAGGATGACAGGGCGCTAAACCACCGGAATAAGGACTCAGGGACATACCTGGAAGGAGTCTCGGATGCTTCCCAGAGGATGGAGCTTTGTCCAAGGAGAAAATTCATCTCAGGTATATTCCCTGGAGGAGTCTGGGGTTGCTACCCGGGATCACAGGGCCCCAAAACACCGGAATAAACAATCAGGGACATACCTGCAAGGAGTCTCGGATGCTTCCCAGAGGATGGAGCTTTGTCCAAGGAGAAAAATCATCTCGGGTATATTCCCTGGAGGAGTCTGGGGTTGCTACCCGGGATTACAGGGACCCAAACCACAGGAAAAATGTCTGCGGGAGAAGCCTGGGAGGAATCTCAGATGCATCCCAGAAGATGGAGCATTGTCCAAGGAGAAAAATCATCTCGGGTATCTTCCCTGGAGGAGTCTGGGGTTGCTACCCGGGATCACAGGGCCCTAAACCCCAGGAAGAAAACACTCAGAAACAGAGCTGGGAGGAGTCTCGGGTGCATCCCGCAGGATGGACAATAGTCCAAGGAGAAAAATCAACTTGGGTATCTTCCACGGAGGAGTCTGGGGTTGCTACCCGGGATGACAGGGCCCAAAAGCACCGGAATAAACACTCAGGGAAAAAGCTGCAAGGAGTCTTGGATGCTTCCCAGAGGATGGAGCATTGTCCAAGGAGAAAAATCATCTCGGGTATCTTCCCTGGAGGAGTCTGGGGTTGCTACCCGGGATCACAGGGCCCTAAAGCACTGGAGAAAACTCTGCGGGAGACGCCTGGGAGGAATTCTGGGTAGATCCCGCAGGATGGACCACTGTCAAGAGAGAAAAATCATATTGGGTGTCTTGCCTGGAGGAGTCTGGGGTTGCTACCTGGGATGACAGAACCATAAACCGTGAGAAAAAGACTCCGGGACATAGCTGCGACAAGTCTCGGATGCAGCCCAGAGGATGGAGCTTTGTCCAAGGAGAAAAATCATCTCGGGTATCTTCCCTGGAGGAGTCTGGGGTTGCTACCCGGGATTACAGGGCCCCAAAACACCGGAATAAAAACTCAGGGACATACCTGCAAGGAGTTTCGGATGCTTCCCAGAGGATGGAGCATTGTCCAAGGAGAAAAATTATCTCGGGTATCTTCCCTAGAGGAGTCTGGGGTTGCTACCCAGGATCACAGGGCCCTAAAGCACTGGAGAAAACTCTGCGGGAGACGCCTGGGAGGAATTCTGGGTAGATCCCGCAGGATGGACCACTGTCAAGAGAGAAAAATCATATTGGGTGTCTTCCCTGGAGGAGTCTGGGGTTGCTACCCGGGATCACAGGGCCCTAAAGCACTGGAGAAAACTCTGCGGGAGACGCCTGGGAGGAATTCTGGGTAGATCCCGCAGGATGGACCACTGTCAAGAGAGAAAAATCATATTGGGTGTCTTCCCTGGAGGAGTCTGGGGTTGCTACCTGGGATGACAGAACCATAAACCGTGAGAAAAAGACTCAGGGACATAGCTGCCACAAGTCTCGGATGCTTCCCAGAGGATGGAGCTTTGTCCAAGGAGAAAAATCATCTCGGGTATATTCCCTGGAGGAGTCTGGGGTTGCTACCCGGGATCACAGGGCCCCAAAACACCGGAATAAACAATCAGGGACATACCTGCAAGGAGTCTCGGATGCTTCCCAGAGGATGGAGCTTTGTCCAAGGAGAAAAATCATCTCGGGTATCTTCCCTGGAGGAGTCTGGGGTTGCTACCCGGGATCACAGGGCCCTAAAGCACTGGAGAAAACTCTGCGGGAGACGCCTGGGAGGAATTCTGGGTAGATCCCGTAGGATGGACCACTGTCAAGAGAGAAAAATCATATTGGGTGTCTTCCCTGGAGGAGTCTGGGGTTGCTACCTGGGATGACAGAAACAAAACCGTGAGAAAAAAACTCAGGGACATAGCTGCGACAAGTCTCGGATGCATCCCAGAGGATGGAGCTTTGTCCAAGGAGAAAAATCGTCTCGGGTATCTTCCCTGGAGGAGTCTGGGGTTGCTACCCGGGATTACAGGGACCCAAACCACAGGAAAAATGTTTGCGGGAGACGCCTGGGAGGAATCTCAGATGCATCCCAGAAGACGGAGAATTGTCCAAGGAGAAAAATCATCTCGGGTATCTTCCCTGGAGGAGTCTGGGGTTGCTACCCGGGATTACAGGGACCCAAACCACAGGAAAAAAGTCTGTGGGAGACGCCTGGGAGGAATCTCAGATGTATCCCAGAAGATGGAGCATTGTCCAAGGAGAAAAATCATCTCGGGTATCTTCCCTGGAGGAGTCTGGGGTTGCTACCCGGGATCACAGGGCCCTAAAGCACTGGAGAAAACTCTGCGGGAGACGCCTGGGAGGAATTCTGGGTAGATCCCGCAGGATGGACCACTGTGAAGAGAGAAAAATCATATTGGGTGTCTTCCCTGGAGGAGTCTGGGGTTGCTACCTGGGATGACAGAACCATAAACCGTGAGAAAAAAGACTCAGGGACATAGCTGCGACAAGTCTCGGATGCTTCCCAGAGGATGGAGCATTGTCCAAGGAGAAAAATGATCCCGGATATCTTTCCTGGAGGAGTCTGGGGTTGCTACCCGGGATTACAGGGACCCAAACCACGGGAAAAATGTCTGCGGGAGACGCCTGGGAGGAATCTCAGATGCATCCCAGAAGATGGAGCATTGTCCAAGGAGAAAAATCATCTCGGGTATCTTCCCTGGAGGAGTCTGGGGTTGCTACCCGGGATTACAGGGACCCAAACCACAGGAAAAATGTCTGGGAGATGCCTGGGAGGAATCTCAGATGCATCCCAGAAGATGGAGCTTTGTCCCAGGAGAAAAATCATCTCGGGTATCTTCCCTGGAGGAGTCTGGGGTTGCTACCCGGGATCACAGGGCCCCAAAACACCGGAATAAACACTCAGGGACATACCTGCAAGGAGTCTCAGATGCTTCCCAGAGGATGGAGCTTTGTCCAAGGAGAAAAATCATCTCGGGTATCTTCCCTGGAGGAGTCTGGGATTGCTACCCAGGATGACAGGGCGCTAAACCACCGGAATAAAGACTAAGGGACATACCTGGAAGGAGTTTCGGATGTTTCCCAGAGGATGGAGCATTGTCCAAGGAGAAAAATTATCTCGGGTATCTTCCCTGGAGGAGTCTGGGGTTGCTACCCGGGATCACAGGGCCCCAAAACACCGGAATAAACACTCAGGGACATACCTGCAAGGAGTCTCGCATGCTTCCCAGAGGATGGAGCTTTGTCCAAGGAGAAAATTCATCTCGGGTATCTTCCCTGGAGGAGTCTGGGATTGCTACCCAGGATGACAGGGCGCTAAACCACCGGAATAAAGACTCAGGGACATACCTGGAAGGAGTCTCGGATGCTTCCCAGAGGATGGAGCTTTGTCCAAGGAGAAAAATCATCTCGGGTATCTTTCCTGGAGGAGTCTGGGGTTGCTACCCGGGATTACAGGGAACCAAACCACAGGAAAAATGTCTGCGGGAGACGCCTGGGAGGAATCTCAGATGCATCCCAGAGGATGGAGCATTGTCCAAAGAGAAAAATCATCTCGGGTATCTTCCCTGGAGGAGTCTGGGGTTGCTACCCGGGATCACAGGGCCCCAAAACACCGGAATAAAAACTCAGGGACATACCTGCAAGGAGTTTCGGATGCTTCCCAGAGCATGGAGCTTTGTCCAAGGAGAAAAATTATCTCGGGTATCTTCCCTAGAGGAGTCTGGGGTTGCTACCCGGGATCACAGGGCCCTAAAGCACTGGAGAAAACTCTGCGGGAGACGCCTGGGAGGAATTCTGGGTAGATCCCGCAGGATAGACCACTGTCAAGAGAGAAAAATCATATTGGGTGTCTTCCCTGGAGGAGTCTGGGGTTGCTACCTGGGATGACAGAACCATAAACCTTGAGAAAAAAGACTCAGGGACATAGCTGCGACAAGTCTCGGATGCTTCCCAGAGGATGGAGCATTGTCCAAGGAGAAAAATGATCCCGGATATCTTTCCTGGAGGAGTCTGGGGTTGCTACCCGGGATTAAAGGGACCCAAACCATGGGAAAAATGTCTGCGGGAGACGCCTGGGAGGAATCTCAGATGCATCCCAGAAGATGGAGCATTGTCCAAGGAGAAAAATCATCTCGGGTGTCTTCCCTGGAGGAGTCTGGGGTTGCTACCCGGGATCACGGGGCCCTAAAGCACTGGAATAAACACTCAGGGACAAAGCTGTAAGGAGTCTTGGATGCTTCCCAGAGGATGGAGCATTGTCCAAGGAGAAAAATTATCTCGGGTATCTTCCCTGGAGGAGTCTGGGGTTGCTACCCGGGATCACAGGGCCCTAAAGCACTGGAGAAAACTCTGCGGGAGACGCCTGGGAGGAATTCTGGGTAGATCCCGCAGGATGGACCACTGTCAAGAGAGAAAAATCATATTGGGTGTCTTCCCTGGAGGAGTCTGGGGTTGCTACCTGGGATGACAGAACCATAAACCGTGAGAAAAAGACTCAGGGACATAGCTGCCACAAGTCTCGGATGCTTCCCAGAGGATGGAGCTTTGTCCAAGGAGAAAAATCATCTCGGGTATCTTCCCTGGAGGAGTCTGGGGTTGCTACCCGGAATTACAGGGAACCAAACCACAGGAAAAATGTCTGGGAGATGCCTGGGAGGAATCTCATATGCATCCCAGAAGATGGAGCTTTGTCCCAGGAGAAAAATCATCTCGGGTATCTTCCCTGGAGGAGTCTGGGGTTGCTACCCGGGATCACAGGGCCCCAAAACACCGGAATAAACATTCAGGGACATACCTGCAAGGAGTCTCGGATGCTTCCCAGAGGATGGAGCTTTGTCCAAGGAGAAAAATCATCTCGGGTATCTTCCCTGGAGGAGTCTGGGGTTGCTACCCGGGATCACAGGGCCCTAAAGCACTGGAGAAAACTCTGCGGGAGACGCCTGGGAGGAATTCTGGGTAGATCCCGCAGGATGGACCACTGTCAAGAGAGAAAAATCATATTGGGTGTCTTCCCTGGAGGACTCTGGGGTTGCTACCTGGGATGACAGAACCATAAACCGTGAGAAAAAGACTCCGGGACATAGCTGCGACAAGTCTCGGTTGCAGCCCAGAGGATGGAGCTTTGTCCAAGGAGAAAAATCATCTCGGGTATCTTCCCTGGAGGAGTCTGGGGTTGCTACCCGGGATTACAGGGCCCCAAAACACCAGAATAAAAACTCAGGGACATACCTGAAAGGAGCTTTGGATGCTTCCCAGAGGATGGAGCATTGTCCAAGGAGAAAAATTATCTCGGGTATCTTCCCTAGAGGAGTCTGGGGTTGCTACCCGGGATCACAGGGCCCTAAAGCACTGGAGAAAACTCTGCGGGAGACGCCTGGGAGGAATTCTGGGTAGATCCCGCAGGATGGACCACTGTCAAGAGAGAAAAATCATATTGGGTGTCTTCCCTGGAGGAGTCTGGGGTTGCTACCTGGGATGACAGAACCATAAACCGTGAGAAAAAGACTCTGGGACATAGCTGCCACAAGTCTCGGATGCTTCCCAGAGGATGGAGCTTTGTCCAAGGAGAAAAATCATCTCGGGTATCTTCCCTGGAGGAGTCTGGGGTTGCTACCCGGGATTACAGGGACCCAAACCACAGGAAAAATGTCTGGGAGATGCCTGGGAGGAATCTCATATGCATCCCAGAAGATGGAGCTTTGTCCCAGGAGAAAAATCATCTCGGGTATCTTCCGTGGAGGAGTCTGGGGTTGCTACCCGGGATCACAGGGCCCCAAAACACCGGAATAAACACTCAGGGACATACCTGCAAGGACTCTTGGATGCTTCCCAGAGGATGGAGCTTTGTCCAAGGAGAAAAATCATCTCGATTATCTTCCCTGGAGGAGTCTGGGGTTGTTACCCGGGATTACAGGGACCCAAAACACAGGAAAAATATCTGCGGGAGACGCCTGGGAGGAATCTCAGATGCATCCCAGAAGATGGAGCATTGTCCAAGGAGAAAAATCATCTCGGGTATCTTCCCTGGAGGAGTCTGGGGTTGCTACCCGGGATTACAGGGAATCAAACCACAGGAAAAATGTCTGCGGGAGACGCCTGGGAGGAATCTCAGATGCATCCCAGAGCATGGAGCATTGTCCAAGGAGAAAAATCATCTCGGGTATCTTCCCTGGAGGAGTCTGGGGTTGCTACCCGGGATCACAGGGCCCTAAACCCCAGGAAGAAAACACTCAGAAACAGAGCTGGGAGGAGTCTCGGGTGCATCCCGCAGGATGGACAATAGTCCAAGGAGAAAAATCAACTTGGGTATCTTCCACGGCGGAGTCTGGGGTTGCTACCCGGGATGACAGGGCCCAAAAGCACCGGAATAAACACTCAGGGAAAAAGCTGCAAGGAGTCTTGGATGCTTCCCAGAGGATGGAGCATTGTCCAAGGAGAAAAATCATCTTGGGTATCTTCCCTGGAGGAGTCTGGGGTTGCTACCCGGGATCACAGGGCCCTAAAGCACTGGAGAAAACTCTGCGGGAGACGCCTGGGAGGAATTTGGGTAGATCCCGCAGGATGGACCACTGTCAAGAGAGAAAAATCATATTGGGTGTCTTCCCTGGAGGAGTCTGGGGTTGCTACCTGGGATGACAGAACCATAAACCGTGAGAAAAAAGACTCAGGGACATAGCTGCGACAAGTCTCGGATGCATCCCAGAGGATGGAGCATTGTCCAAGAAGAAAAATGATCCCGGATATCTTTCCTGGAGGAGTCTGGGGTTGCTACCCGGGATTAAAGGGACCCAAACCACGGGAAAAATGTCTGCGGGAGACGCCTGGGAGGAATCTCAGATGCATCCCAGAAGATGGAGCATTGTCCAAGGAGAAAAATCATCTCGGGTGTCTTACCTGGAGGAGTCTGGGGTTGCTACCCGGGATCACAGGGCCCCAAAACACCGGAATAAACACTCAGGGACATACCTGCAAGGAGTCTCGGATGCTTCCCAGAGGATGGAGCTTTGTCCAAGGAGAAAAATCATCTCGGGTATCTTCCCTGGAGGAGTCTGGGGTTGCTACCCGGGATCACAGGGCCCCAAAACACCGGAATAAACAATCAGGGACATACCTGCAAGGAGTTTCGGATGCTTCCCAGAGGATGGAGCTTTGTCCAAGGAGAAAAATCATCTCTGGTATATTCCCTGGAGGAGTCTGGGGTTGCTACCCGGGATTAAAGGGACCCAAAACACAGGAAAAATGTCTGCGGGAGACGCCTGGGAGGAATCTCAGATGCATCCCAGAAGATGGAGCATTGTCCAAAGAGAAAAATCATCTCGGGTATCTTCCCTGGAGGAGTCTGGGGTTGCTACCCGGGATCACAGGGCCCTAAACCCCAGGAAGAAAACACTCAGAAACAGAGCTGGGAGGAGTCTCGGGTGCATCCCGCAGGATGGACAATAGTCCGAGGAGAAAAATCAACTTGGGTATCTTCCACGGAGGAGTCTGGGGTTGCTACCCGGGATGACAGGGCCCAAAAGCACCGGAATAAACACTCAGGGAAAAAGCTGCAAGGAGTCTTGGATGCTTCCCAGAGGATGGAGCATTGTCCAAGGAGAAAAATCATCTCGGGTATCTTCCCTGGAGGAGTCTGGGGTTGCTACCCGGGATCACAGGGCCCTAAAGCACTGGAGAAAACTCTGCGGGAGACGCCTGGGAGGAATTCTGGGTAGATCCTGCAGGATGGACCACTGTCAAGAGAGAAAAATCATATTGGGTGTCTTGCCTGGAGGAGTCTGGGGTTGCTACCTGGGATGACAGAACCATAAACCGTGAGAAAAAGACTCCGGGACATAGCTGCGACAAGTCTCGGATGCAGCCCAGAGGATGGAGCTTTGTCCAAGGAGAAAAATCATCTCGGGTATCTTCCCTGGAGGAGTCTGGGGTTGCTACCCGGGATTACAGGGCCCCAAAACACCAGAATAAAAACTCAGGGACATACCTGAAAGGAGTTTTGGATGCTTCCCAGAGGATGGAGCATTGTCCAAGGAGAAAAATTATCTCGGGTATCTTCCCTAGAGGAGTCTGGGGTTGCTACCCGGGATCACAGGGCCCTAAAGCACTGGAGAAAACTCTGCGGGAGACGCCTGGGAGGAATTCTGGGTAGATCCCGCAGGATGGACCACTGTCAAGAGAGAAAAATCATATTGGGTGTCTTCCCTGGAGGAGTCTGGGGTTGCTACCTGGGATGACAGAACCATAAACCGTGAGAAAAAGACTCAGGGACATAGCTGCGACAAGTCTCGGATGCATCCCAGAGGATGGAGCATTGTCCAAGGAGAAAAATGATCCCGGATATCTTTCCTGGAGGAGTCTGGGGTTGCTACCCGGGATTAAAGGGACCCAAACCACGGGAAAAATGTCTGCGGGAGACGCCTGGGAGGAATCTCAGATGCATCCCAGAAGATGGAGCATTGTCCAAGGAGAAAAATCATCTCGGGTGTCTTCCCTGGAGGAGTCTGGGGTTGCTACCCGGGATCACAGGGCCCTAAAGCACTGGAGAAAACTCTGCGGGAGACGCCTGGGAGGAATTCTGGGTAGATCCCGCAGGATGGACCACTGTCAAGAGAGAAAAATCATATTGGGTGTCTTCCCTGGAGGAGTCTGGGGTTGCTACCTGGGATGACAGAACCATAAACCGTGAGAAAAAGACTCAGGGACATAGCTGCCACAAGTCTCGGATGCTTCCCAGAGGATGGAGCTTTGTCCAAGGAGAAAAATCATCTCGGGTATCTTCCCTGGAGGAGTCTGGGGTTGCTACCCGGGATTACAGGGACCCAAACCACAGGAAAAATGTCTGGGAGATGCCTGGGAGGAATTTCATATGCATCCCAGAAGATGGAGCTTTGTCCAAGGAGAAAAATCATCTCGGGTATCTTCCCTGGAGGAGTCTGGGGTTGCTACCCGGGATCACAGGGCCCCAAAACACCGGAATAAATACTCAGGGACATACCTGCAAGGAGTCTCGGATGCTTCCCAGAGGATGGAGCTTTGTCCAAGGAGAAAAATCATCTCGGGTATATTCCCTGGAGGAGTCTGGGGTTGCTACCCAGGATGACAGGGCGCTAAACCACCGGAATAAGGACTCAGGGACATACCTGGAAGGAGTCTCGGATGGTTCCCAGAGGATGGAGCTTTGTCCAAGGAGAAAAATCGTCTCGGGTATCTTCCCTGGAGGAGTCTGGGGTTGCTACCCGGGATTACAGGGACCCAAACCACAGGAAAAATTTTTGCGGGAGACGCCTGGGAGGAATCTCAGATGCATCCCAGAAGACGGAGAATTGTCCAAGGAGAAAAATCATCTCGGGTATCTTCCATGGAGGAGTCTGGGGTTGCTACCCGGGATCACAGGGCCCTAAAGCACTGGAATAAACACTCAGGGACAAAGCTGTAAGGAGTCTCGGATGCTTCCCAGAGGATGGAGCATTGTCCAAGGAGAAAAATCATCTCGGGTATCTTCCCTGGAGGAGTCTGGGGTTGCTACCCGGGATCACAGGGCCCTAAAGCACTGGAGAAAACTCTGCGAGAGACGCCTGGGAGGAATTCTGGGTAGATCCCGCAGGATGGACCACTGTCAAGAGAGAAAAATCATATTGGGTGTCTTCCCTGGAGGAGTCTGGGGTTGCTACCCGGGATTACAGGGACCCAAACCACAGGAAAAATGGCTGCGGGAGACGCCTGGGAGGAATCTCAGATGCATCCCAGAAGATGGAGCATTGTCCAAGGAGAAAAATCATCTCGGGTATCTTTCCTGGAGGAGTCTGGGGTTGCTACCCGGGATTACAGGGAACCAAACCACAGGAAAAATGTCTGCGGGAGATGCCTGGGAGGAATCTCAGATGCATCCCAGAGGATGGAGCATTGTCCAAAGAGAAAAATCATCTCGGGTATCTTCCCTGGAGGAGTCTGGGGTTGCTACCCGGGATCACAGGGCCCTAAACCCCAGGAAGAAAACACTCAGAAACAGAGCTGGGAGGAGTCTCGGGTGCATCCCGCAGGATGGACAATAATCCAAGGAGAAAAATCAACTTGGGTATCTTCCACGGAGGAGTCTGGGGTTGCTACCCGGGATCACAGGGCCCTAAAGCACTGGAGAAAACTCTGCGGGAGACGCCTGGGAGGAATTCTGGGTAGATCCTGCAGGATGGACCACTGTCAAGAGAGAAAAATCATATTGGGTGTCTTGCCTGGAGGAGTCTGGGGTTGCTACCTGGGATGACAGAACCATAAACCGTGAGAAAAAGACTCCGGGACATAGCTGCGACAAGTCTCGGATGCAGCCCAGAGGATGGAGCTTTGTCCAAGGAGAAAAATCATCTCGGGTATCTTCCCTGGAGGAGTCTGGGGTTGCTACCCGGGATTACAGGGCCCCAAAACACCAGAATAAAAACTCAGGGACATACCTGAAAGGAGTTTTGGATGCTTCCCAGAGGATGGAGCATTGTCCAAGGAGAAAAATTATCTCGGGTATCTTCCCTAGAGGAGTCTGGGGTTGCTACCCGGGATCACAGGGCCCTAAAGCACTGGAGAAAACTCTGCGGGAGACGCCTGGGAGGAATTCTGGGTAGATCCCGCAGGATGGACCACTGTCAAGAGAGAAAAATCATATTGGGTGTCTTCCCTGGAGGAGTCTGGGGTTGCTACCTGGGATGACAGAACCATAAACCGTGAGAAAAAGACTCAGGGACATAGCTGCGACAAGTCTCGGATGCATCCCAGAGGATGGAGCATTGTCCAAGGAGAAAAATGATCCCGGATATCTTTCCTGGAGGAGTCTGGGGTTGCTACCCGGGATTAAAGGGACCCAAACCACGGGAAAAATGTCTGCGGGAGACGCCTGGGAGGAATCTCAGATGCATCCCAGAAGATGGAGCATTGTCCAAGGAGAAAAATCATCTCGGGTGTCTTCCCTGGAGGAGTCTGGGGTTGCTACCCGGGATCACAGGGCCCTAAAGCACTGGAATAAACACTCAGGGACAAAGCTGTAAGGAGTCTCGGATGCTTCCCAGAGGATGGAGCATTGTCCAAGGAGAAAAATCATCTCGGGTATCTTCCCTGGAGGAGTCTGGGGTTGCTACCCGGGATCACAGGGCCCCAAAACACCAGAATAAAAACTCAGGGACATACCTGAAAGGAGTTTTGGATGCTTCCCAGAGGATGGAGCATTGTCCAAGGAGAAAAATTATCTCGGGTATCTTCCCTAGAGGAGTCTGGGGTTGCTACCCGGGATCACAGGGCCCTAAAGCACTGGAGAAAACTCTGCGGGAGACGCCTGGGAGGAGTTCTGGGTAGATCCCGCAGGATGGACCACTGTCAAGAGAGAAAAATCATATTGGGTGTCTTCCCTGGAGGAGTCTGGGGTTGCTACCTGGGATGACAGAACCATAAACCGTGAGAAAAAGACTCAGGGACATAGCTGCCACAAGTCTCGGATGCTTCCCAGAGGATGGAGCTTTGTCCAAGGAGAAAAATCATCTCGGGTATCTTCCCTGGAGGAGTCTGGGGTTGCTACCCGGGATTACAGGGACCCAAACCACAGGAAAAATGTCTGGGAGATGCCTGGGAGGAATTTCATATGCATCCCAGAAGATGGAGCTTTGTCCCAGGAGAAAAATCATCTCGGGTATCTTCCCTGGAGGAGTCTGGGGTTGCTACCCGGGATCACAGGGCCCCAAAACACCGGAATAAACACTCAGGGACATACCTGCAAGGAGTCTCGGATGCTTCCCAGAGGATGGAGCTTTGTCCAAGGAGAAAAATCATCTCGGGTATATTCCCTGGAGGAGTCTGGGGTTGCTACCCAGGATGACAGGGCGCTAAACCACCGGAATAAGGACTCAGGGACATACCTGGAAGGAGTCTCGGATGGTTCCCAGAGGATGGAGCTTTGTCCAAGGAGAAAAATCGTCTCGGGTATCTTCCCTGGAGGAATCTGGGGTTGCTACCCGGGATTACAGGGACCCAAACCACAGGAAAAATTTTTGCGGGAGACGCCTGGGAGGAATCTCAGATGCATCCCAGAAGACGGAGAATTGTCCAAGGAGAAAAATCATCTCGGGTATCTTCCATGGAGGAGTCTGGGGTTGCTACCCGGGATCACAGGGCCCTAAAGCACTGGAATAAACACTCAGGGACAAAGCTGTAAGGAGTCTCGGATGCTTCCCAGAGGATGGAGCATTGTCCAAGGAGAAAAATCATCTCGGGTATCTTCCCTGGAGGAGTCTGGGGTTGCTACCCGGGATCACAGGGCCCTAAAGCACTGGAGAAAACTCTGCGAGAGACGCCTGGGAGGAATTCTGGGTAGATCCCGCAGGATGGACCACTGTCAAGAGAGAAAAATCATATTGGGTGTCTTCCCTGGAGGAGTCTGGGGTTGCTACCCGGGATTACAGGGACCCAAACCACAGGAAAAATGGCTGCGGGAGACGCCTGGGAGGAATCTCAGATGCATCCCAGAAGATGGAGCATTGTCCAAGGAGAAAAATCATCTCGGGTATCTTTCCTGGAGGAGTCTGGGGTTGCTACCCGGGATTACAGGGAACCAAACCACAGGAAAAATGTCTGCGGGAGATGCCTGGGAGGAATCTCAGATGCATCCCAGAGGATGGAGCATTGTCCAAAGAGAAAAATCATCTCGGGTATCTTCCCTGGAGGAGTCTGGGGTTGCTACCCGGGATCACAGGGCCCTAAACCCCAGGAAGAAAACACTCAGAAACAGAGCTGGGAGTAGTCTCGGGTGCATCCCGCAGGATGGACAATAATCCAAGGAGAAAAATCAACTTGGGTATCTTCCACGGAGGAGTCTGGGGTTGCTACCCGGGATGACAGGGCCCAAAAGCACCGGAATAAACACTCAGGGAAAAAGCTGCAAGGAGTCTTGGATGCTTCCCAGAGGATGGAGCATTGTCCAAGGAGAAAAATCATCTCGGGTATCTTCCCTGGAGGAGTCTGGGGTTGCTACCCGGGATCACAGGGCCCTAAAGCACTGGAGAAAACTCTGCGGGAGACGCCTGGGAGGAATTCTGGGTAGATCCCGCAGGATGGACCACTGTCAAGAGAGAAAAATCATATTGGGTGTCTTCCCTGGAGGAGTCTGGGGTTGCTACCTGGGATGACAGAACCATAAACCGTGAGAAAAAAGACTCAGGGACATAGCTGCGACAAGTCTCGGATGCATCCCAGAGGATGGAGCATTGTCCAAGGAGAAAAATGATCCCGGATATCTTTCCTGGAGGAGTCTGGGGTTGCTACCCGGGATTAAAGGGACCCAAACCACGGGAAAAATGTCTGCGGGAGACGCCTGGGAGGAATCTCAGATGCATCCCAGAAGATGGAGCATTGTCCAAGGAGAAAAATCATCTCGGGTGTCTTTCCTGGAGGAGTCTGGGGTTGCTACCCGGGATCACAGGGCCCTAAAGCACCGGAATAAACACTCAGGGAAAAAGCTGTAAGGAGTCTCGGATGCTTCCCAGAGGATGGAGCATTGTCCAAGGAGAAAAATCATCTCGGGTATCTTCCCTGGAGGAGTCTGGGGTTGCTACCCGGGATCACAGGGCCCTAAAGCACTGGAGAAAACTCTGCGGGAGACGCCTGGGAGGAATTCTGGGTAGATCCCGCAGGATGGACCACTGTCAAGAGAGAAAAATCATATTGGGTGTCTTCCCTGGAGGAGTCTGGGGTTGCTACCTGGGATGACAGAACCATAAACCGTGAGAAAAAGACTCAGGGACATAGCTGCCACAAGTCTCGGATGCTTCCCAGAGGATGGAGCTTTGTCCAAGGAGAAAAATCATCTCGGGTATATTCCCTGGAGGAGTCTGGGGTTGCTACCCGGGATCACAGGGCCCCAAAACACCGGAATAAACAATCAGGGACATACCTGCAAGGAGTCTCGGATGGTTCCCAGAGGATGGAGCTTTGTCCAAGGAGAAAAATCGTCTCGGGTATCTTCCCTGGAGGAGTCTGGGGTTGCTACCCGGGATTACAGGGACCCAAACCACAGGAAAAATTTTTGCGGGAGACGCCTGGGAGGAATCTCAGATGCATCCCAGAAGACGGAGAATTGTCCCAGGAGAAAAATCATCTCGGGTATCTTCCCTGGAGGAGTCTGGGGTTGCTACCCGGGATCACAGGGACCCAAACCACAGGAAAAAAGTCTGTGGGAGACGCCTGGGAGGAATCTCAGATGCATCCCAGAAGATGGAGCATTGTCCAAGGAGAAAAATCATCTCGGGTATCTTCCCTGGAGGAGTCTGGGGTTGCTACCCGGGATTACAGGGAACCAAACCACAGGAAAAATGTCTGCGGGAGATGCCTGGGAGGAACCTCAGATGCATCCCAGAGGATGGAGCATTGTCCAAAGAGAAAAATCATCTCGGGTATCTTCCCTGGAGGAGTCTGGGGTTGCTACCCGGGATCACAGGGCCCCAAAACACCGGAATAAACACTCAGGGACATACCTGCAAGGAGTCTCGGATGCTTCCCAGAGGATGGAGCTTTGTCCAAGGAGAAAAATCATCTCGGGTATCTTCCCTGGAGGAGTCTGGGGTTGCTACCCAGGATGACAGGGCGCTAAACCACCGGAATAAGGACTCAGGGACATACCTGGAAGGAGTCTCGGATGCTTCCCAGAGGATGGAGCTTTGTCCAAGGAGAAAATTCATCTCGGGTATATTCCCTGGAGGAGTCTGGGGTTGCTACCCGGGATCACAGGGCCCCAAAACAGCGGAATAAACAATCAGGGACATACCTGCAAGGAGTCTCGGATGCTTCCCAGAGGATGGAGCTTTGTCCAAGGAGAAAAATCATCTCGGGTATATTCCCTGGAGGAGTCTGGGGTTGCTACCCGGGATTACAGGGACCCAAACCACAGGAAAAATGTCTGCGGGAGAAGCCTGGGAGGAATCTCAGATGCATCCCAGAAGATGGAGCATTGTCCAAGGAGAAAAATCATCTCGGGTATCTTTCCTGGAGGAGTCTGGGGTTGCTACCCGGGATTACAGGGAACCAAACCACAGGAAAAATGTCTGCGGGAGATGCCTGGGAGGAATCTCAGATGCATCCCAGAGGATGGAGCATTGTCCAAAGAGAAAAACCATCTCGGGTATCTTCCCTGGAGGAGTCTGGGGTTGCTACCCGGGATCACAGGGCGCTAAACCCCAGGAAGAAAACACTCAGAAACAGAGCTGGGTGGAGTCTCGGGTGCATCCCGCAGGATGGACAATAGTCCAAGGAGAAAAATCAACTTGGGTATCTTCCACGGAGGAGTCTGGGGTTGCTACCCGGGATGACAGGGCCCAAAAGCACCGGAATAAACACTCAGGGAAAAAGCTGCAAGGAGTCTTGGATGCTTCCCAGAGGATGGAGCATTGTCCAAGGAGAAAAATCATCTCGGGTATCTTCCCTGGAGGAGTCTGGGGTTGCTACCCGGGATCACAGGGCCCTAAAGCACTGGAGAAAACTCTGCGGGAGACGCCTGGGAGGAATTCTGGGTAGATCCCGCAGGATGGACCACTGTCAAGAGAGAAAAATCATATTGGGTGTCTTGCCTGGAGGACTCTGGGGTTGCTACCTGGGATGACAGAACCATAAACCGTGAGAAAAAGACTCCGGGACATAGCTGCGACAAGTCTCGGATGCAGCCCAGAGGATGGAGCTTTGTCCAAGGAGAAAAATCATCTCGGGTATCTTCCCTGGAGGAGTCTGGGGTTGCTACCCGGGATTACAGGGCCCCAAAACACCGGAATAAAAACTCAGGGACATACCTGCAAGGAGGTTCGGATGCTTCCCAGAGGATGGAGCATTGTCCAAGGAGAAAAATTATCTCGGGTATCTTCCCTAGAGGAGTCTGGGGTTGCTACCCGGGATCACAGGGCCCTAAAGCACTCGAGAAAACTCTGCGGGAGACGCCTGGGAGGAATTCTGGGTAGATCCCGCAGGATGGACCACTGTCAAGAGAGAAAAATCATATTGGGTGTCTTCCCTGGAGGAGTCTGGGGTTGCTACCTGGGATGACAGAACCATAAACCGTGAGAAAAAAGACTCAGGGACATAGCTGCGACAAGTCTCGGATGCATCCCAGAGGATGGAGCATTGTCCAAGGAGAAAAATGATCCCGGATATCTTTCCTGGAGGAGTCTGGGGTTGCTACCCAGGATTAAAGGGACCCAAACCACAGGAAAAATGTCTGCGGGAGAAGCCTGGGAGGAATCTCAGATGCATCCCAGAAGATGGAGCATTGTCCAAGGAGAAAAATCATCTCGGGTGTCTTCCCTGGAGGAGTCTGGGGTTGCTACCCGGGATCACAGGGCCCTAAAGCACTGGAGAAAACTCTGCGGGAGACGCCTGGGAGGAATTCTGGGTAGATCCCGCAGGATGGACCACTGTCAAGAGAGAAAAATCATATTGGGTGTCTTCCCTGGAGGAGTCTGGGGTTGCTACCTGGGATGACAGAACCATAAACCGTGAGAAAAAGACTCAGGGACATAGCTGCCACAAGTCTCGGATGCTTCCCAGAGGATGGAGCTTTGTCCAAGGAGAAAAATCATCTCGGGTATCTTCCCTGGAGGAGTCTGGGGTTGCTACCCGGGATCACAGGGCCCTAAACCCCAGGAAGAAAACACTCAGAAACAGAGCTGGGAGGAGTCTCGGGTGCATCCCGCAGGATGGACAATAGTCCAAGGAGAAAAATCAACTTGGGTATCTTCCACGGAGGAGTCTGGGGTTGCTACCCGGGATGACAGGGCCCAAAAGCACCGGAATAAAGACTCAGGGACATACCTGCAAGGAGTTTCGGATGCTTCCCAGAGGATGGAGCATTGTCCAAGGAGAAAAATTATCTCGGGTATCTTCCCTAGAGGAGTCTGGCGTTGCTACCCGGGATCACAGGGCCCTAAAGCACTGGAGAAAACTCTGCGGGAGACGCCTGGGAGGAATTCTGGGTAGATCCCGTAGGATGGACCACTGTCAAGAGAGAAAAATCATATTGGGTGTCTTCCCTGGAGGAGTCTGGGGTTGCTACCTGGGATGACAGAAACATAAACCGTGAGAAAAAAGACTCAGGGACATAGCTGCCACAAGTCTCGGATGCTTCCCAGAGGATGGAGCTTTGTCCAAGGAGAAAAATCATCTCGGGTATCTTCCCTGGAGGAGTCTGGGGTTGCTACCCGGGATTACAGGGACCCAAAACACAGGAAAAATGTCTGCGGGAGACGCCTGGGAGGAATCTCAGATGCATCCCAGAAGATGGAGCATTGTCCAAGGAGAAAAATCATCTCGGGTATCTTCCCTGGAGGAGTCTGGGGTTGCTACCCGGGATCACAGGGCCCCAAAACACCGGAATAAACACTCAGGGACATACCTGCAAGGAGTCTCGCATGCTTCCCAGAGGATGGAGCTTTGTCCAAGGAGAAAATTCATCTCGGGTATCTTCCCTGGAGGAGTCTGGGATTGCTACCCAGGATGACAGGGCGCTAAACCACCGGAATAAAGACTCAGGGACATACCTGGAAGGAGTCTCGGATGCTTCCCAGAGGATGGAGCTTTGTCCAAGGAGAAAAATCATCTCGGGTATCTTCCCTGGAGGAGTCTGGGGTTGCTACCCGGGATTACAAGGATCCAAAACACAGGAAAAATGTCTGCGGGAGACGCCTGGGAGGAATCTCAGATGCATCCCAGAAGATGGAGCATTGTCCAAGGAGAAAAATCATCTCGGGTATCTTTCCTGGAGGAGTCTGGGGTTGCTACCCGGGATTACAGGGAACCAAACCACAGGAAAAATGTCTGCGGGAGACGCCTGGGAGGAATCTCAGATGCATCCCAGAGGATGGAGCATTGTCCAAAGAGAAAAATCATCTCGGGTATCTTCCCTGGAGGAGTCTGGGGTTGCTACCCGGGATCACAGGGCCCCAAAACACCGGAATAAAAACTCAGGGACATACCTGCAAGGAGTTTCGGATGCTTCCCAGAGGATGGAGCATTGTCCAAGGAGAAAAATTATCTCGGGTATCTTCCCTGGAGGAGTCTGGGGTTGCTACCCGGGATCACAGGGCCCTAAAGCACTGGAGAAAACTCTGCGGGAGACGCCTGGGAGGAATTCTGGGTAGATCCCGCAGGATGGACCACTGTCAAGAGAGAAAAATCATATTGGGTGTCTTCCCTGGAGGAGTCTGGGGTTGCTACCTGGGATGACAGAACCATAAACCGTGAGAAAAAGACTCAGGGACATAGCTGCCACAAGTCTCGGATGCTTCCCAGAGGATGGAGCTTTGTCCAAGGAGAAAAATCATCTCGGGTATCTTCCCTGGAGGAGTCTGGGGTTGCTACCCGGGATTACAGGGAACCAAACCACAGGAAAAATGTCTGGGAGATGCCTGGGAGGAAACTCATATGCATCCCAGAAGATGGAGCTTTGTCCCAGGAGAAAAATCATCTCGGGTATCTTCCCTGGAGGAGTCTGGGGTTGCTACCCGGGATCACAGGGCCCCAAAACACCGGAATAAACACTCAGGGACATACCTGCAAGGAGTCTCGGATGCTTCCCAGAGGATGGAGCTTTGTCCAAGGAGAAAAATCATCTCGGGTATATTCCCTGGAGGAGTCTGGGGTTGCTACCCAGGATGACAGGGCGCTCAACCACCGGAATAAAGACTCAGGGACATACCTGCAAGGAGTCTCGGATGCTTCCCAGAGGATGGAGCTTTGTCCAAGGAGAAAAATCATCTCGGGTATCTTCCCTGGAGGAGTCTGGGGTTGCTACCCGGGATTACAGGGACCCAAACCACAGGAAAAATGTTTGCGTGAGACGCCTGGGAGGAATGTCAGATGCATCCCAGAAGATGGAGCATTGTTCAAGGAGAAAAATCATCTCGGGTATCTTCCCTGGAGGAGTCTGGGGTTGCTACCCGGGATCACAGGGCCCCAAAACACCGGAATAAACAATCAGGGACATACCTGCAAGGAGTTTTGGATGCTTCCCAGAGGATGGAGCTTTGTCCAAGGAGAAAAATCGTCTCGGGTATCTTCCCTGGAGGAGTCTGGGGTTGCTACCCGGGATTACAGGGACCCAAACCACAGGAAAAATGTTTGCGGGAGACGCCTGGGAGGAATCTCAGATGTATCCCAGAAGATGGAGCATTGTCCAAGGAGAAAAATCATCTCGGGTATCTTCCCTGGAGGAGTCTGGGGTACCTACCTGGGATCACAGGGCCCTAAAGCACTGGAGAAAACTCTGCGGGAGAGGCCTGGGAGGAATTCTGGGTAGATCCCGCAGGATGGACCACTGTCAAGAGAGAAAAATCATATTGGGTGTCTTCCCTGGAGGAGTCTGGGGTTGCTACCTGGGATGACAGAACCATAAACCGTGAGAAAAAGACTCAGGGACATAGCTGCGACAAGTCTCGGATGCAGCCCAGAGGATGGAGCTTTGTCCAAGGAGAAAAATCATCTCGGGTATCTTCCCTGGAGGAGTCTGGGGTTGCTACCCGGGATCACAGGGCCCCAAAACACCGGAATAAAGACTCAGGGACATACCTGCAAGGAGTCTCAGATGCTTCCCAGAGGATGGAGCTTTGTCCAAGGAGAAAAATCATCTCGGGTATCTTCCCTGGAGGAGTCTGGGATTGCTACCCAGGATGACAGGGCGCTAAACCACCGGAATAAAGACTAAGGGACATACCTGGAAGGAGTTTCGGATGTTTCCCAGAGGATGGAGCATTGTCCAAGGAGAAAAATTATCTCGGGTATCTTCCCTGGAGGAGTCTGGGGTTGCTACCCGGGATTACAGGGACCCAAAACACAGGAAAAATGTCTGCGGGAGACGCCTGGGAGGAATCTCAGATGCATCCCAGAAGATGGAGCATTGTCCAAGGAGAAAAATCATCTCGGGTATCTTCCCTGGAGGAGTCTGGGGTTGCTACCCGGGATCACAGGGCCCTAAAACACCGGAATAAACACTCAGGGACATACCTGCAAGGAGTCTCGCATGCTTCCCAGAGGATGGAGCTTTGTCCAAGGAGAAAAATCATCTCGGGTATCTTCCCTGGAGGAGTCTGGGGTTGCTACCCGGGATTACAGGGAACCAAACCACAGGAAAAATGTTTGCGTGAGACGCCTGGGAGGAATGTCAGATGCATCCCAGAAGATGGAGCATTGTTCAAGGAGAAAAATCATCTCGGGTATCTTCCCTGGAGGAGTCTGGGGTTGCTACCCGGGATCACAGGGCCCCAAAACACCGGAATAAACAATCAGGGACATACCTGCAAGGAGTTTTGGATGCTTCCCAGAGGATGGAGCTTTGTCCAAGGAGAAAAATCGTCTCGGGTATCTTCCCTGGAGAAGTCTGGGGTTGCTACCCGGGATTACAGGGACCCAAACCACAGGAAAAATATTTGCGGGAGACGCCTGGGAGGAATCTCAGATGCATCCCAGAAGATGGAGCATTGTCCAAGGAGAAAAATCATCTCGGGTATCTTCCCTGGAGGAGTCTGGGGTTGCTACCCGGGATCACAGGGCCCTAAAACACCGGAATAAACACTCAGGGACATACCTGCAAGGAGTCTCGCATGCTTCCCAGAGGATGGAGCTTTGTCCAAGGAGAAAAATCATCTCGGGTATCTTCCCTGGAGGAGTCTGGGGTTGCTACCCGGGATCACAGGGCCCCAAAACACCGGAATAAAGACTCAGGGACATACCTGCAAGGAGTCTCAGATGCTTCCCAGAGGATGGAGCTTTGTCCAAGGAGAAAAATCATCTCGGGTATCTTCCCTGGAGGAGTCTGGGATTGCTACCCAGGATGACAGGGCGCTAAACCACCGGAATAAAGACTAAGGGACATACCTGGAAGGAGTTTCGGATGTTTCCCAGAGGATGGAGCATTGTCCAAGGAGAAAAATTATCTCGGGTATCTTCCCTGGAGGAGTCTGGGGTTGCTACCCGGGATTACAGGGACCCAAAACACAGGAAAAATGTCTGCGGGAGACGCCTGGGAGGAATCTCAGATGCATCCCAGAAGATGGAGCATTGTCCAAGGAGAAAAATCATCTCGGGTATCTTCCCTGGAGGAGTCTGGGGTTGCTACCCGGGATCACAGGGCCCTAAAACACCGGAATAAACACTCAGGGACATACCTGCAAGGAGTCTCGCATGCTTCCCAGAGGATGGAGCTTTGTCCAAGGAGAAAAATCATCTCGGGTATCTTCCCTGGAGGAGTCTGGGGTTGCTACCCGGGATTACAGGGACCCAAACCACAGGAAAAATGTTTGCGTGAGACGCCTGGGAGGAATGTCAGATGCATCCCAGAAGATGGAGCATTGTTCAAGGGGAAAAATCATCTCGGGTATCTTCCCTGGAGGAGTCTGGGGTTGCTACCCGGGATCACAGGGCCCCAAAACACCGGAATAAACAATCAGGGACATACCTGCAAGGAGTTTTGGATGCTTCCCAGAGGATGGAGCTTTGTCCAAGGAGAAAAATCGTCTCGGGTATCTTCCCTGGAGAAGTCTGGGGTTGCTACCCGGGATTACAGGGACCCAAACCACAGGAAAAATGTTTGCGGGAGACGCCTGGGAGGAATCTCAGATGCATCCCAGAAGATGGAGCATTGTCCAAGGAGAAAAATCATCTCGGGTATCTTCCCTGGAGGAGTCTGGGGTTGCTACCCGGGATTACAGGGACCCAAACCACAGGAAAAATGTCTGCGGGAGACGCCTGGGAGGAATCTCAGATGTATCCCAGAAGATGGAGCATTGTCCAAGGAGAAAAATCATCTCGGGTATCTTCCCTGGAGGAGTCTGGGGTACCTACCTGGGATCACAGGGCCCTAAAGCACTGGAGAAAACTCTGCGGGAGACGCCTGGGAGGAATTCTGGGTAGATCCCGCAGGATGGACCACTGTCAAGAGAGAAAAATCATATTGGGTGTCTTCCCTGGAGGAGTCTGGGGTTGCTACCTGGGATGACAGAACCATAAACCGTGAGAAAAAGACTCCGGGACATAGCTGCGACAAGTCTCGGATGCAGCCCAGAGGATGGAGCTTTGTCCAAGGAGAAAAATCATCTCGGGTATCTTCCCTGGAGGAGTCTGGGGTTGCTACCCGGGATCACAGGGCCCCAAAACACCGGAATAAAGACTCAGGGACATACCTGCAAGGAGTCTCAGATGCTTCCCAGAGGATGGAGCTTTGTCCAAGGAGAAAAATCATCTCGGGTATCTTCCCTGGAGGAGTCTGGGATTGCTACCCAGGATGACAGGGCGCTAAACCACCGGAATAAAGACTAAGGGACATACCTGGAAGGAGTTTCGGATGTTTCCCAGAGGATGGAGCATTGTCCAAGGAGAAAAATTATCTCGGGTATCTTCCCTGGAGGAGTCTGGGGTTGCTACCCGGGATTACAGGGACCCAAAACACAGGAAAAATGTCTGCGGGAGACGCCTGGGAGGAATCTCAGATGCATCCCAGAAGATGGAGCATTGTCCAAGGAGAAAAATCATCTCGGGTATCTTCCCTGGAGGAGTCTGGGGTTGCTACCCGGGATCACAGGGCCCTAAAACACCGGAATAAACACTCAGGGACATACCTGCAAGGAGTCTCGCATGCTTCCCAGAGGATGGAGCTTTGTCCAAGGAGAAAATTCATCTCGGGTATCTTCCCTGGAGGAGTCTGGGATTGCTACCCAGGATGACAGGGCGCTAAACCACCGGAATAAAGACTCAGGGACATACCTGGAAGGAGTCTCGGATGCTTCCCAGAGGATGGAGCTTTGTCCAAGGAGAAAAATCATCTCGGGTATCTTCCCTGGAGGAGTCTGGGGTTGCTACCCGGGATTACAAGGATCCAAAACACAGGAAAAATGTCTGCGGGAGACGCCTGGGAGGAATCTCAGATGCATCCCAGAAGATGGAGCATTGTCCAAGGAGAAAAATCATCTCGGGTATCTTTCCTGGAGGAGTCTGGGGTTGCTACCCGGGATTACAGGGAACCAAACCACAGGAAAAATGTCTGCGGGAGACGCCTGGGAGGAATCTCAGATGCATCCCAGAGGATGGAGCATTGTCCAAAGAGAAAAATCATCTCGGGTATCTTCCCTGGAGGAGTCTGGGGTTGCTACCCGGGATCACAGGGCCCCAAAACACCGGAATAAAAACTCAGGGACATACCTGCAAGGAGTTTTGGATGCTTCCCAGAGGATGGAGCATTGTCCAAGGAGAAAAATTATCTCGGGTATCTTCCCTAGAGGAGTCTGGGGTTGCTACCCGGGATCACAGGGCCCTAAAGCACTGGAGAAAACTCTGCGGGAGACGCCTGGGAGGAATTCTGGGTAGATCCCGCAGGATAGACCACTGTCAAGAGAGAAAAATCATATTGGGTGTCTTCCCTGGAGGAGTCTGGGGTTGCTACCTGGGATGACAGAACCATAAACCTTGAGAAAAAAGACTCAGGGACATAGCTGCGACAAGTCTCGGATGCATCCCAGAGGATGGAGCATTGTCCAAGGAGAAAAATGATCCCGGATATCTTTCCTGGAGGAGTCTGGGGTTGCTACCCGGGATTAAAGGGACCCAAACCATGGGAAAAATGTCTGCGGGAGACGCCTGGGAGGAATCTCAGATGCATCCCAGAAGATGGAGCATTGTCCAAGGAGAAAAATCATCTCGGGTGTCTTCCCTGGAGGAGTCTGGGGTTGCTACCCGGGATCACGGGGCCCTAAAGCACTGGAATAAACACTCAGGGACAAAGCTGTAAGGAGTCTCGGATGCTTCCCAGAGGATGGAGCATTGTCCAAGGAGAAAAATCATCTCGGGTATATTCCCTGGAGGAGTCTGGGGTTGCTACCCGGGATCACAGGGCCCTAAAGCACTGGAGAAAACTCTGCGGGAGACGCCTGGGAGGAATTCTGGGTAGATCCCGCAGGATGGACCACTGTCAAGAGAGAAAAATCATATTGGGTGTCTTCCCTGGAGGAGTCTGGGGTTGCTACCTGGGATGACAGAACCATAAACCGTGAGAAAAAGACTCTGGGACATAGCTGCCACAAGTCTCGGATGCTTCCCAGAGGATGGAGCTTTGTCCAAGGAGAAAAATCATCTCGGGTATCTTCCCTGGAGGAGTCTGGGGTTGCTACCCGGGATTACAGGGACCCAAACCACAGGAAAAATGTCTGCAAGATGCCTGGGAGGAATCTCATATGCATCCCAGAAGATGGAGCTTTGTCCCAGGAGAAAAATCATCTCGGGTATCTTCCGTGGAGGAGTCTGGGGTTGCTACCCGGGATCACAGGGCCCCAAAACACCGGAATAAACACTCAGGGACATACCTGCAAGGACTCTTGGATGCTTCCCAGAGGATGGAGCTTTGTCCAAGGAGAAAAATCATCTCGATTATCTTCCCTGGAGGAGTCTGGGGTTGCTACCCGGGATTACAGGGACCCAAAACACAGGAAAAATGTCTGCGGGAGACGCCTGGGAGGAATCTCAGATGCATCCCAGAAGATGGAGCATTGTCCAAGGAGAAAAATCATCTCGGGTATCTTCCCTGGAGGAGTCTGGGGTTGCTACCCGGGATTACAGGGACCCAAAACACAGGAAAAATGTCTGCGGGAGACGCCTGGGAGGAATCTCAGATGCATCCCAGAAGATGGAGCATTGTCCAAGGAGAAAAATCATCTCGGGTATCTTCCCTGGAGGAGTCTGGGGTTGCTACCCGGGATTACAGGGAATCAAACCACAGGAAAAATGTCTGCGGGAGACGCCTGGGAGGAATCTCAGATGCATCCCAGAGGATGGAGCATTGTGCAAAGAGAAAAATCATCTCGGGTATCTTCCCTGGAGGAGTCTGGGGTTGCTACCCGGGATCACAGGGCCCTAAACCCCAGGAAGAAAACACTCAGAAACAGAGCTGGGAGGAGTCTCGGGTGCATCCCGCAGGATGGACAATAGTCCGAGGAGAAAAATCAACTTGGGTATCTTCCACGGAGGAGTCTGGGGTTGCTACCCGGGATTACAGGGAACCAAACCACAGGAAAAATGTCTGGGAGATGCCTGGGAGGAATCTCATATGCATCCCAGAAGATGGAGCTTTGTCCCAGGAGAAAAATCATCTCGGGTATCTTCCCTGGAGGAGTCTGGGGTTGCTACCCGGGATCACAGGGCCCCAAAACACCGGAATAAACATTCAGGGACATACCTGCAAGGAGTCTCGGATGCTTCCCAGAGGATGGAGCTTTGTCCAAGGAGAAAAATCATCTCGGGTATCTTCCCTGGAGGAGTCTGGGGTTGCTACCCGGG
The DNA here is from genome assembly GCF_965231255.1 of Vanellus vanellus. Classification (NCBI taxonomy): domain Eukaryota; kingdom Metazoa; phylum Chordata; class Aves; order Charadriiformes; family Charadriidae; genus Vanellus; species Vanellus vanellus. The sequence goes on from NW_028126823.1 coordinate 85,278, forward strand.
ATCACAGGGCCCTAAAGCACTGGAGAAAACTCTGCGGGAGACGCCTGGGAGGAATTCTGGGTAGATCCCGCAGGATGGACCACTGTCAAGAGAGAAAAATCATATTGGGTGTCTTCCCTGGAGGACTCTGGGGTTGCTACCTGGGATGACAGAACCATAAACCGTGAGAAAAAGACTCCGGGACATAGCTGCGACAAGTCTCGGTTGCAGCCCAGAGGATGGAGCTTTGTCCAAGGAGAAAAATCATCTCGGGTATCTTCCCTGGAGGAGTCTGGGGTTGCTACCCGGGATTACAGGGCCCCAAAACACCAGAATAAAAACTCAGGGACATACCTGAAAGGAGTTTTGGATGCTTCCCAGAGGATGGAGCATTGTCCAAGGAGAAAAATTATCTCGGGTATCTTCCCTAGAGGAGTCTGGGGTTGCTACCCGGGATCACAGGGCCCTAAAGCACTGGAGAAAACTCTGCGGGAGACGCCTGGGAGGAATTCTGGGTAGATCCCGCAGGATGGACCACTGTCAAGAGAGAAAAATCATATTGGGTGTCTTCCCTGGAGGAGTCTGGGGTTGCTACCTGGGATGACAGAACCATAAACCGTGAGAAAAAGACTCTGGGACATAGCTGCCACAAGTCTCGGATGCTTCCCAGAGGATGGAGCTTTGTCCAAGGAGAAAAATCATCTCGGGTATCTTCCCTGGAGGAGTCTGGGGTTGCTACCCGGGATTACAGGGACCCAAACCACAGGAAAAATGTCTGGGAGATGCCTGGGAGGAATCTCATATGCATCCCAGAAGATGGAGCTTTGTCCCAGGAGAAAAATCATCTCGGGTATCTTCCGTGGAGGAGTCTGGGGTTGCTACCCGGGATCACAGGGCCCCAAAACACCGGAATAAACACTCAGGGACATACCTGCAAGGACTCTTGGATGCTTCCCAGAGGATGGAGCTTTGTCCAAGGAGAAAAATCATCTCGATTATCTTCCCTGGAGGAGTCTGGGGTTGCTACCCGGGATTACAGGGACCCAAAACACAGGAAAAATGTCTGCGGGAGACGCCTGGGAGGAATCTCAGATGCATCCCAGAAGATGGAGCATTGTCCAAGGAGAAAAATCATCTCGGGTATCTTCCCTGGAGGAGTCTGGGGTTGCTACCCGGGATTACAGGGACCCAAAACACAGGAAAAATGTCTGCGGGAGACGCCTGGGAGGAATCTCAGATGCATCCCAGAAGATGGAGCATTGTCCAAGGAGAAAAATCATCTCGGGTATCTTCCCTGGAGGAGTCTGGGGTTGCTACCCGGGATTACAGGGAATCAAACCACAGGAAAAATGTCTGCGGGAGACGCCTGGGAGGAATCTCAGATGCATCCCAGAGGATGGAGCATTGTGCAAAGAGAAAAATCATCTCGGGTATCTTCCCTGGAGGAGTCTGGGGTTGCTACCCGGGATCACAGGGCCCTAAACCCCAGGAAGAAAACACTCAGAAACAGAGCTGGGAGGAGTCTCGGGTGCATCCCGCAGGATGGACAATAGTCCAAGGAGAAAAATCAACTTGGGTATCTTCCACGGAGGAGTCTGGGGTTGCTACCCGGGATGACAGGGCCCAAAAGCACCGGAATAAACACTCAGGGAAAAAGCTGCAAGGAGTCTTGGATGCTTCCCAGAGGATGGAGCATTGTCCAAGGAGAAAAATCATCTCGGGTATCTTCCCTGGAGGAGTCTGGGGTTGCTACCCGGGATCACAGGGCCCTAAAGCACTGGAGAAAACTCTGCGGGAGACGCCTGGGAGGAATTCTGGGTAGATCCTGCAGGATGGACCACTGTCAAGAGAGAAAAATCATATTGGGTGTCTTGCCTGGAGGAGTCTGGGGTTGCTACCTGGGATGACAGAACCATAAACCGTGAGAAAAAGACTCCGGGACATAGCTGCGACAAGTCTCGGATGCAGCCCAGAGGATGGAGCTTTGTCCAAGGAGAAAAATCATCTCGGGTATCTTCCCTGGAGGAGTCTGGGGTTGCTACCCGGGATTACAGGGCCCCAAAACACCAGAATAAAAACTCAGGGACATACCTGAAAGGAGTTTCGGATGCTTCCCAGAGGATGGAGCATTGTCCAAGGAGAAAAATTATCTCGGGTATCTTCCCTAGAGGAGTCTGGGGTTGCTACCCGGGATCACAGGGCCCTAAAGCACTGGAGAAAACTCTGCGGGAAACGCCTGGGAGGAATTCTGGGTAGATCCCGCAGGATGGACCACTGTCAAGAGAGAAAAATCATATTGGGTGTCTTCCCTGGAGGAGTCTGGGGTTGCTACCTGGGATGACAGAACCATAAACCGTGAGAAAAAGACTCAGGGACATAGCTGCGACAAGTCTCGGATGCATCCCAGAGGATGGAGCATTGTCCAAGGAGAAAAATGATCCCGGATATCTTTCCTGGAGGAGTCTGGGGTTGCTACCCGGGATTAAAGGGACCCAAACCACGGGAAAAATGTCTGCGGGAGACGCCTGGGAGGAATCTCAGATGCATCCCAGAAGATGGAGCATTGTCCAAGGAGAAAAATCATCTCGGGTGTCTTCCCTGGAGGAGTCTGGGGTTGCTACCCGGGATCACAGGGCCCTAAAGCACTGGAATAAACACTCAGGGACAAAGCTGTAAGGAGTCTCGGATGCTTCCCAGAGGATGGAGCATTGTCCAAGGAGAAAAATCATCTCGGGTATCTTCCCTGGAGGAGTCTGGGGTTGCTACCCGGGATCACAGGGCCCTAAAGCACTGGAGAAAACTCTGCGGGAGACGCCTGGGAGGAATTCTGGGTAGATCCCGCAGGATGGACCACTGTCAAGAGAGAAAAATCATATTGGGTGTCTTCCCTGGAGGAGTCTGGGGTTGCTACCTGGGATGACAGAACCATAAACCGTGAGAAAAAGACTCAGGGACATAGCTGCCACAAGTCTCGGATGCTTCCCAGAGGATGGAGCTTTGTCCAAGGAGAAAAATCATCTCGGGTATCTTCCCTGGAGGAGTCTGGGGTTGCTACCCGGGATTACAGGGACCCAAACCACAGGAAAAATGTCTGGGAGATGCCTGGGAGGAATTTCATATGCATCCCAGAAGATGGAGCTTTGTCCCAGGAGAAAAATCATCTCGGGTATCTTCCCTGGAGGAGTCTGGGGTTGCTACCCGGGATCACAGGGCCCCAAAACACCGGAATAAACACTCAGGGACATACCTGCAAGGAGTCTCGGATGCTTCCCAGAGGATGGAGCTTTGTCCAAGGAGAAAAATGATCCCGGATATCTTTCCTGGAGGAGTCTGGGGTTGCTACCCGGGATCACAGGGCCCTAAAGCACTGGAGAAAACTCTGCGGGAGACGCCTGGGAGGAATTCTGGGTAGATCCCGCAGGATGGACCACTGTCAAGAGAGAAAAATCATATTGGGTGTCTTCCCTGGAGGAGTCTGGGGTTGCTACCTGGGATGACAGAACCATAAACCGTGAGAAAAAGACTCAGGGACATAGCTGCCACAAGTCTCGGATGCTTCCCAGAGGATGGAGCTTTGTCCAAGGAGAAAAATCATCTCGGGTATCTTCCCTGGAGGAGTCTGGGGTTGCTACCCGGGATTACAGGGACCCAAACCACAGGAAAAATGTCTGGGAGATGCCTGGGAGGAATTTCATATGCATCCCAGAAGATGGAGCTTTGTCCCAGGAGAAAAATCATCTCGGGTATCTTCCCTGGAGGAGTCTGGGGTTGCTACCCGGGATCACAGGGCCCCAAAACACCGGAATAAACACTCAGGGACATACCTGCAAGGAGTCTCGGATGCTTCCCAGAGGATGGAGCTTTGTCCAAGGAGAAAAATGATCCCGGATATCTTTCCTGGAGGAGTCTGGGGTTGCTACCCGGGATTAAAGGGACCCAAACCACGGGAAAAATGTCTGCGGGAGACGCCTGGGAGGAATCTCAGATGCATCCCAGAAGATGGAGCATTGTCCAAGGAGAAAAATCATCTCGGGTGTCTTCCCTGGAGGAGTCTGGGGTTGCTACCCGGGATCACAGGGCCCTAAAGCACTGGAATAAACACTCAGGGACAAAGCTGTAAGGAGTCTCGGATGCTTCCCAGAGGATGGAGCATTGTCCAAGGAGAAAAATCATCTCGGGTATCTTCCCTGGAGGAGTCTGGGGTTGCTACCCGGGATCACAGGGCCCTAAAGCACTGAAGAAAACTCTGCGGGAGACGCCTGGGAGGAATTCTGGGTAGATCCCGCAGGATGGACCACTGTCAAGAGAGAAAAATCATATTGGGTGTCTTCCCTGGAGGAGTCTGGGGTTGCTACCTGGGATGACAGAACCATAAACCGTGAGAAAAAGACTCAGGGACATAGCTGCCACAAGTCTCGGATGCTTCCCAGAGGATGGAGCTTTGTCCAAGGAGAAAAATCATCTCGGGTATCTTCCCTGGAGGAGTCTGGGGTTGCTACCCGGGATTACAGGGACCCAAACCACAGGAAAAATGTCTGGGAGATGCCTGGGAGGAATTTCATATGCATCCCAGAAGATGGAGCTTTGTCCCAGGAGAAAAATCATCTCGGGTATCTTCCCTGGAGGAGTCTGGGGTTGCTACCCGGGATCACAGGGCCCCAAAACACCGGAATAAACACTCAGGGACATACCTGCAAGGAGTCTCGGATGCTTCCCAGAGGATGGAGCTTTGTCCAAGGAGAAAAATCATCTCGGGTATATTCCCTGGAGGAGTCTGGGGTTGCTACCCAGGATGACAGGGCGCTAAACCACCGGAATAAGGACTGAGGGACATACCTGGAAGGAGTCTCGGATGGTTCCCAGAGGATGGAGCTTTGTCCAAGGAGAAAAATCGTCTCGGGTATCTTCCCTGGAGGAGTCTGGGGTTGCTACCCGGGATTACAGGGACCCAAACCACAGGAAAAATTTTTGCGGGAGACGCCTGGGAGGAATCTCAGATGCATCCCAGAAGACGGAGAATTGTCCAAGGAGAAAAATCATCTCGGGTATCTTCCATGGAGGAGTCTGGGGTTGCTACCCGAGATCACAGGGCCCTAAAGCACTGGAATAAACACTCAGGGACAAAGCTGTAAGGAGTCTCGGATGCTTCCCAGAGGATGGAGCATTGTCCAAGGAGAAAAATCATCTCGGGTATCTTCCCTGGAGGAGTCTGGGGTTGCTACCCGGGATCACAGGGCCCTAAAGCACTGGAGAAAACTCTGCGAGAGACGCCTGGGAGGAATTCTGGGTAGATCCCGCAGGATGGACCACTGTCAAGAGAGAAAAATCATATTGGGTGTCTTCCCTGGAGGAGTCTGGGGTTGCTACCCGGGATTACAGGGACCCAAACCACAGGAAAAATGTCTGCGGGAGACGCCTGGGAGGAATCTCAGATGCATCCCAGAAGATGGAGCATTGTCCAAGGAGAAAAATCATCTCGGGTATCTTTCCTGGAGGAGTCTGGGGTTGCTACCCGGGATTACAGGGAACCAAACCACAGGAAAAATGTCTGCGGGAGATGCCTGGGAGGAATCTCAGATGCATCCCAGAGGATGGAGCATTGTCCAAAGAGAAAAATCATCTCGGGTATCTTCCCTGGAGGAGTCTGGGGTTGCTACCCGGGATTGCAGGGCCCTAAACCCCAGGAAGAAAACACTCAGAAACAGAGCTGGGAGGAGTCTCGGGTGCATCCCGCAGGATGGACAATAATCCAAGGAGAAAAATCAACTTGGGTATCTTCCACGGAGGAGTCTGGGGTTGCTACCCGGGATGACAGGGCCCAAAAGCACCGGAATAAACACTCAGGGAAAAAGCTGCAAGGAGTCTTGGATGCTTCCCAGAGGATGGAGCATTGTCCAAGGAGAAAAATCATCTCGGGTATCTTCCCTGGAGGAGTCTGGGGTTGCTACCCGGGATCACAGGGCCCTAAAGCACTGGAGAAAACTCTGCGGGAGACGCCTGGGAGGAATTCTGGGTAGATCCCGCAGGATGGACCACTGTCAAGAGAGAAAAATCATATTGGGTGTCTTCCCTGGAGGAGTCTGGGGTTGCTACCTGGGATGACAGAACCATAAACCGTGAGAAAAAAGACTCAGGGACATAGCTGCCACAAGTCTCGGATGCATCCCAGAGGATGGAGCATTGTCCAAGGAGAAAAATGATCCCGGATATCTTTCCTGGAGGAGTCTGGGGTTGCTACCCGGGATTAAAGGGACCCAAACCACGGGAAAAATGTCTGCGGGAGACGCCTGGGAGGAATCTCAGATGCATCCCAGAAGATGGAGCATTGTCCAAGGAGAAAAATCATCTCGGGTGTCTTCCCTGGAGGAGTCTGGGGTTGCTACCCGGGATCACAGGGCCCTAAAGCACTGGAATAAACACTCAGGGACAAAGCTGTAAGGAGTCTCGGATGCTACCCAGAGGATGGAGCATTGTCCTAGGAGAAAAATCATCTCGGGTATCTTCCCTGGAGGAGTCTGGGGTTGCTACCCGGGATCACAGGGCCCTAAAGCACTGGAGAAAACTCTGCGGGAGACGCCTGGGAGGAATTCTGGGTAGATCCCGCAGGATGGACCACTGTCAAGAGAGAAAAATCATATTGGGTGTCTTCCCTGGAGGAGTCTGTTGTTGCTACCTGGGATGACAGAACCATAAACCGTGAGAAAAAGACTCAGGGACATAGCTGCCACAAGTCTCGGATGCTTCCCAGAGGATGGAGCTTTGTCCAAGGAGAAAAATCATCTCGGGTATCTTCCCTGGAGGAGTCTGGGGTTGCTACCCGGGATCACAGGGCCCCAAAACACCGGAATAAACAATCAGGGACATACCTGCAAGGAGTCTCGGATGGTTCCCAGAGGATGGAGCTTTGTCCAAGGAGAAAAATCGTCTCGGGTATCTTCCCTGGAGGAGTCTGGGGTTGCTACCCGGGATTACAGGGACCCAAACCACAGGAAAAATTTTTGCGGGAGACGCCTGGGAGGAATCTCAGATGCATCCCAGAAGACGGAGAATTGTCCCAGGAGAAAAATCATCTCGGGTATCTTCCCTGGAGGAGTCTGGGGTTGCTACCCGGGATCACAGGGCCCTAAAGCACTGGAATAAACACTCAGGGACAAAGCTGTAAGGAGTCTCGGATGCTTCCCAGAGGTTGGAGCTTTGTCCAAGGAGAAAAATCATCTCGGGTATCTTCCCTGGAGGAGTCTGGGGTTGCTACCCGGGATCACAGGGACCCAAACCACAGGAAAAAAGTCTGCGGGAGACGCCTGGGAGGAATCTCAGATGCATCCCAGAAGATGGAGCATTGTCCAAGGAGAAAAATCATCTCGGGTATCTTCCCTGGAGGAGTCTGGGGTTGCTACCCGGGATTACAGGGAACCAAACCACAGGAAAAATGTCTGCGGGAGATGCCTGGGAGGAACCTCAGATGCATCCCAGAAGATGGAGCATTGTCCAAAGAGAAAAATCATCTCGGGTATCTTCCCTGGAGGAGTCTGGGGTTGCTACCTGGGATCACAGGGCCCCAAAACACCGGAATAAACACTCAGGGACATACCTGCAAGGAGTCTCGGATGCTTCCCAGAGGATGGAGCTTTGTCCAAGGAGAAAAATCATCTCGGGTATCTTCCCTGGAGGAGTCTGGGGTTGCTACCCAGGATGACAGGGCGCTAAACCACCGGAATAAGGACTCAGGGACATACCTGGAAGGAGTCTCGGATGCTTCCCAGAGGATGGAGCTTTGTCCAAGGAGAAAATTCATCTCGGGTATATTCCCTGGAGGAGTCTGGGGTTGCTACCCGGGATCACAGGGCCCCAAAACACCGGAATAAACAATCAGGGACATACCTGCAAGGAGTCTCGGATGCTTCCCAGAGGATGGAGCTTTGTCCAAGGAGAAAAATCATCTCGGGTATATTCCCTGGAGGAGTCTGGGGTTGCTACCCGGGATTACAGGGACCCAAAACACAGGAAAAATGTCTGCGGGAGAAGCCTGGGAGGAATCTCAGATGCATCCCAGAAGATGGAGCATTGTCCAAGGAGAAAAATCATCTCGGGTATCTTTCCTGGAGGAGTCTGGGGTTGCTACCCGGGATTACAGGGAACCAAACCACAGGAAAAATGTCTGCGGGAGATGCCTGGGAGGAATCTCAGATGCATCCCAGAGGATGGAGCATTGTCCAAAGAGAAAAATCATCTCGGGTATCTTCCCTGGAGGAGTCTGGGGTTGCTACCCGGGATCACAGGGCGCTAAACCCCAGGAAGAAAACACTCAGAAACAGAGCTGGGAGGAGTCTCGGGTGCATCCCGCAGGATGGACAATAGTCCAAGGAGAAAAATCAACTTGGGTATCTTCCACGGAGGAGTCTGGGGTTGCTACCCGGGATCACAGGGCCCAAAAGCACCGGAATAAACACTCAGGGAAAAAGCTGCAAGGAGTCTTGGATGCTTCCCAGAGGATGGAGCATTGTCCAAGGAGAAAAATCATCTCGGGTATCTTCCCTGGAGGAGTCTGGGGTTGCTACCCGGGATCACAGGGCCCTAAAGCACTGGAGAAAACTCTGCGGGAGACGCCTGGGAGGAATTCTGGGTAGATCCCGCAGGATGGACCACTGTCAAGAGAGAAAAATCATATTGGGTGTCTTGCCTGGAGGAGTCTGGGGTTGCTACCTGGGATGACAGAACCATAAACCGTGAGAAAAAGACTCCGGGACATAGCTGCGACAAGTCTCGGATGCAGCCCAGAGGATGGAGCTTTGTCCAAGGAGAAAAATCATCTCGGGTATCTTCCCTGGAGGAGTCTGGGGTTGCTACCCGGGATTACAGGGCCCCAAAACACCGGAATAAAAACTCAGGGACATACCTGCAAGGAGGTTCGGATGCTTCCCAGAGGATGGAGCTTTGTCCAAGGAGAAAATTCATCTCGGGTATCTTCCCTGGAGGAGTCTGGGATTGCTACCCAGGATGACAGGGCGCTAAACCACCGGAATAAAGACTCAGGGACATACCTGGAAGGAGTCTCGGATGCTTCCCAGAGGATGGAGCTTTGTCCAAGGAGAAAAATCATCTCGGGTATCTTCCCTGGAGGAGTCTGGGGTTGCTACCCGGGATTACAAGGATCCAAAACACAGGAAAAATGTCTGCGGGAGACGCCTGGGAGGAATCTCAGATGCATCCCAGAAGATGGAGCATTGTCCAAGGAGAAAAATCATCTCGATTATCTTCCCTGGAGGAGTCTGGGGTTGCTACCCGGGATTACAGGGAACCAAACCACAGGAAAAATGTCTGCGGGAGACGCCTGGGAGGAATCTCAGATGCATCCCAGAGGATGGAGCATTGTCCAAAGAGAAAAATCATCTCGGGTATCTTCCCTGGAGGAGTCTGGGGTTGCTACCCGGGATCACAGGGCCCCAAAACACCGGAATAAAAACTCAGGGACATACCTGCAAGGAGTTTCGGATGCTTCCCAGAGGATGGAGCATTGTCCAAGGAGAAAAATTATCTCGGGTATCTTCCCTGGAGGAGTCTGGGGTTGCTACCCGGGATCACAGGGCCCTAAAGCACTGGAGAAAACTCTGCGGGAGACGCCTGGGAGGAATTCTGGGTAGATCCCGCAGGATGGACCACTGTCAAGAGAGAAAAATCATATTGGGTGTCTTCCCTGGAGGAGTCTGGGGTTGCTACCTGGGATGACAGAACCATAAACCGTGAGAAAAAGACTCAGGGACATAGCTGCCACAAGTCTCGGATGCTTCCCAGAGGATGGAGCTTTGTCCAAGGAGAAAAATCATCTCGGGTATCTTCCCTGGAGGAGTCTGGGGTTGCTACCCGGGATTACAGGGAACCAAACCACAGGAAAAATGTCTGGGAGATGCCTGGGAGGAAACTCATATGCATCCCAGAAGATGGAGCTTTGTCCCAGGAGAAAAATCATCTCGGGTATCTTCCCTGGAGGAGTCTGGGGTTGCTACCCGGGATCACAGGGCCCCAAAACACCGGAATAAACACTCAGGGACATACCTGCAAGGAGTCTCGGATGCTTCCCAGAGGATGGAGCTTTGTCCAAGGAGAAAAATCATCTCGGGTATCTTCCCTGGAGGAGTCTGGGGTTGCTACCCAGGATGACAGGGCGCTCAACCACCGGAATAAAGACTCAGGGACATACCTGCAAGGAGTCTCGGATGCTTCCCAGAGGATGGAGCTTTGTCCAAGGAGAAAAATCATCTCGGGTATCTTCCCTGGAGGAGTCTGGGGTTGCTACCCGGGATCACAGGGCCCCAAAACACCGGAATAAACAATCAGGGACATACCTGCAAGGAGTTTTGGATGCTTCCCAGAGGATGGAGCTTTGTCCAAGGAGAAAAATCGTCTCGGGTATCTTCCCTGGAGAAGTCTGGGGTTGCTACCCGGGATTACAGGGACCCAAACCACAGGAAAAATGTTTGCGGGAGACGCCTGGGAGGAATCTCAGATGCATCCCAGAAGATGGAGCATTGTCCAAGGAGAAAAATCATCTCGGGTATCTTCCCTGGAGGAGTCTGGGGTTGCTACCCGGGATTACAGGGACCCAAACCACAGGAAAAATGTCTGCGGGAGACGCCTGGGAGGAATCTCAGATGTATCCCAGAAGATGGAGCATTGTCCAAGGAGAAAAATCATCTCGGGTATCTTCCCTGGAGGAGTCTGGGGTACCTACCTGGGATCACAGGGCCCTAAAGCACTGGAGAAAACTCTGCGGGAGACGCCTGGGAGGAATTCTGGGTAGATCCCGCAGGATGGACCACTGTGAAGAGAGAAAAATCATATTGGGTGTCTTCCCTGGAGGAGTCTGGGGTTGCTACCTGGGATGACAGAACCATAAACCGTGAGAAAAAAGACTCAGGGACATAGCTGCGACAAGTCTCGGATGCTTCCCAGAGGATGGAGCATTGTCCAAGGAGAAAAATGATCCCGGATATCTTTCCTGGAGGAGTCTGGGGTTGCTACCCGGGATTAAAGGGACCCAAACCACGAGAAAAATGTCTGCGGGAGACGCCTGGGAGGAATCTCAGATGCATCCCAGAAGATGGAGCATTGTCCAAGGAGAAAAATCATCTCGGGTGTCTTCCCTGGAGGAGTCTGGGGTTGCTACCCGGGATCACGGGGCCCTAAAGCACTGGAATAAACACTCAGGGACAAAGCTGTAAGGAGTCTCGGATGCTTCCCAGAGGATGGAGCATTGTCCAAGGAGAAAAATCATCTCGGGTATCTTCCCTGGAGGAGTCTGGGGTTGCTACCCGGGATCACAGGGCCCTAAAGCACTGGAGAAAACTCTGCGGGAGATGCCTGGGAGGAATTCTGGGTAGATCCCGCAGGATGGACCACTGTCAAGAGAGAAAAATCATATTGGGTGTCTTCCCTGGAGGAGTCTGGGGTTGCTACCTGGGATGACAGAACCATAAACCGTGAGAAAAAGACTCTGGGACATAGCTGCGACAAGTCTCGGATGCTTCCCAGAGGATGGAGCTTTGTCCAAGGAGAAAAATCATCTCGGGTATCTTCCCTGGAGGAGTCTGGGGTTGCTACCCGGGATTACAGGGACCCAAACCACAGGAAAAATGTCTGGGAGATGCCTGGGAGGAATCTCATATGCATCCCAGAAGATGGAGCTTTGTCCCAGGAGAAAAATCATCTCGGGTATCTTCCCTGGAGGAGTCTGGGGTTGCTACCCGGGATCACAGGGCCCCAAAACACCGGAATAAACACTCAGGGACATACCTGCAAGGACTCTTGGATGCTTCCCAGAGGATGGAGCTTTGTCCAAGGAGAAAAATCATCTCGATTATCTTCCCTGGAGGAGTCTGGGGTTGCTACCCGGGATTACAGGGACCCAAAACACAGGAAAAATATCTGCGGGAGACGCCTGGGAGGAATCTCAGATGCATCCCAGAAGATGGAGCATTGTCCAAGGAGAAAAATCATCTCGGGTATCTTCCCTGGAGGAGTCTGGGGTTGCTACCCGGGATTACAGGGACCCAAAACACAGGAAAAATGTCTGCGGGAGACGGCTGGGAGGAATCTCAGATGCATCCCAGAAGATGGAGCATTGTCCAAGGAGAAAAATCATCTCGGGTATATTCCCTGGAGGAGTCTGGGGTTGCTACCCGGGATTACAGGGAATCAAACCACAGGAAAAATGTCTGCGGGAGACGCCTGGGAGGAATCTCAGATGCATCCCAGAGCATGGAGCATTGTCCAAGGAGAAAAATCATCTCGGGTATCTTCCCTGGAGGAGTCTGGGGTTGCTACCCGGGATCACAGGGCCCTAAACCCCAGGAAGAAAACACTCAGAAACAGAGCTGGGAGGAGTCTCGGGTGCATCCCGCAGGATGGACAATAGTCCAAGGAGAAAAATCAACTTGGGTATCTTCCACGGAGGAGTCTGGGTTTGCTACCCGGGATGACAGGGCCCAAAAGCACCGGAATAAACACTCAGGGAAAAAGCTGCAAGGAGTCTTGGATGCTTCCCAGAGGATGGAGCATTGTCCAAGGAGAAAAATCATCTCGGGTATCTTCCCTGGAGGAGTCTGGGGTTGCTACCCGGGATCACAGGGCCCTAAACCCCAGGAAGAAAACACTCAGAAACAGAGCTGGGAGGAGTCTCGGGTGCATCCCGCAGGATGGACAATAGTCCAAGGAGAAAAATCAACTTGGGTATCTTCCACGGAGGAGTCTGGGGTTGCTACCCGGGATGACAGGGCCCAAAAGCACCGGAATAAACACTCAGGGAAAAAGCTGCAAGGAGTCTTGGATGCTTCCCAGAGGATGGAGCATTGTCCAAGGAGAAAAATCATCTTGGGTATCTTCCCTGGAGGAGTCTGGGGTTGCTACCCGGGATCACAGGGCCCTAAAGCACTGGAGAAAACTCTGCGGGAGACGCCTGGGAGGAATTTGGGTAGATCCCGCAGGATGGACCACTGTCAAGAGAGAAAAATCATATTGGGTGTCTTCCCTGGAGGAGTCTGGGGTTGCTACCTGGGATGACAGAACCATAAACCGTGAGAAAAAAGACTCAGGGACATAGCTGCGACAAGTCTCGGATGCATCCCAGAGGATGGAGCATTGTCCAAGGAGAAAAATGATCCCGGATATCTTTCCTGGAGGAGTCTGGGGTTGCTACCCGGGATTAAAGGGACCCAAACCACGGGAAAAATGTCTGCGGGAGACGCCTGGGAGGAATCTCAGATGCATCCCAGAAGATGGAGCATTGTCCAAGGAGAAAAATCATCTCGGGTGTCTTCCCTGGAGGAGTCTGGGGTTGCTACCCGGGATCACAGGGCCCCAAAACACCGGAATAAACACTCAGGGACATACCTGCAAGGAGTCTCGGATGCTTCCCAGAGGATGGAGCTTTGTCCAAGGAGAAAAATCATCTCGGGTATCTTCCCTGGAGGAGTCTGGGGTTGCTACCCGGGATCACAGGGCCCCAAAACACCGGAATAAACAATCAGGGACATACCTGCAAGGAGTTTCGGATGCTTCCCAGAGGATGGAGCTTTGTCCAAGGAGAAAAATCATCTCTGGTATATTCCCTGGAGGAGTCTGGGGTTGCTACCCGGGATTACAGGGACCCAAAACACAGGAAAAATGTCTGCGGGAGACGCCTGGGAGGAATCTCAGATGCATCCCAGAAGATGGAGCATTGTCCAAGGAGAAAAATCATCTCGGGTATCTTTCCTGGAGGAGTCTGGGGTTGCTACCCGGGATTACAGGGAACCAAACCACAGGAAAAATGTCTGCGGGAGATGCCTGGGAGGAATCTCAGATGCATCCCAGAGGATGGAGCATTGTCCAAAGAGAAAAATCATCTCGGGTATCTTCCCTGGAGGAGTCTGGGGTTGCTACCCGGGATCACAGGGCCCTAAACCCCAGGAAGAAAACACTCAGAAACAGAGCTGGGAGGAGTCTCGGGTGCATCCCGCAGGATGGACAATAGTCCGAGGAGAAAAATCAACTTGGGTATCTTCCACGGAGGAGTCTGGGGTTGCTACCCGGGATGACAGGGCCCAAAAGCACCGGAATAAACACTCAGGGAAAAAGCTGCAAGGAGTCTTGGATGCTTCCCAGAGGATGGAGCATTGTCCAAGGAGAAAAATGATCCCGGATATCTTTCCTGGAGGAGTCTGGGGTTGCTACCCGGGATTAAAGGGACCCAAACCACGGGAAAAATGTCTGCGGGAGACGCCTGGGAGGAATCTCAGATGCATCCCAGAAGATGGAGCATTGTCCAAGGAGAAAAATCATCTCGGGTGTCTTCCCTGGAGGAGTCTGGGGTTGCTACCCGGGATCACAGGGCCCTAAAGCACTGGAATAAACACTCAGGGACAAAGCTGTAATGAGTCTCGGATGCTTCCCAGAGGATGGAGCATTGTCCAAGGAGAAAAATCATCTCGGGTATCTTCCCTGGAGGAGTCTGGGGTTGCTACCCGGGATCACAGGGCCCTAAACCCCAGGAAGAAAACACTCAGAAACAGAGCTGGGAGGAGTCTCGGGTGCATCCCGCAGGATGGACAATAGTCCAAGGAGAAAAATCAACTTGGGTATCTTCCACGGAGGAGTCTGGGTTTGCTACCCGGGATGACAGGGCCCAAAAGCACCGGAATAAACACTCAGGGAAAAAGCTGCAAGGAGTCTTGGATGCTTCCCAGAGGATGGAGCATTGTCCAAGGAGAAAAATCATCTCGGGTATCTTCCCTGGAGGAGTCTGGGGTTGCTACCCGGGATCACAGGGCCCTAAACCCCAGGAAGAAAACACTCAGAAACAGAGCTGGGAGGAGTCTCGGGTGCATCCCGCAGGATGGACAATAGTCCAAGGAGAAAAATCAACTTGGGTATCTTCCACGGAGGAGTCTGGGGTTGCTACCCGGGATGACAGGGCCCAAAAGCACCGGAATAAACACTCAGGGAAAAAGCTGCAAGGAGTCTTGGATGCTTCCCAGAGGATGGAGCATTGTCCAAGGAGAAAAATCATCTTGGGTATCTTCCCTGGAGGAGTCTGGGGTTGCTACCCGGGATCACAGGGCCCTAAAGCACTGGAGAAAACTCTGCGGGAGACGCCTGGGAGGAATTTGGGTAGATCCCGCAGGATGGACCACTGTCAAGAGAGAAAAATCATATTGGGTGTCTTCCCTGGAGGAGTCTGGGGTTGCTACCTGGGATGACAGAACCATAAACCGTGAGAAAAAAGACTCAGGGACATAGCTGCGACAAGTCTCGGATGCATCCCAGAGGATGGAGCATTGTCCAAGGAGAAAAATGATCCCGGATATCTTTCCTGGAGGAGTCTGGGGTTGCTACCCGGGATTAAAGGGACCCAAACCACGGGAAAAATGTCTGCGGGAGACGCCTGGGAGGAATCTCAGATGCATCCCAGAAGATGGAGCATTGTCCAAGGAGAAAAATCATCTCGGGTGTCTTCCCTGGAGGAGTCTGGGGTTGCTACCCGGGATCACAGGGCCCCAAAACACCGGAATAAACACTCAGGGACATACCTGCAAGGAGTCTCGGATGCTTCCCAGAGGATGGAGCTTTGTCCAAGGAGAAAAATCATCTCGGGTATCTTCCCTGGAGGAGTCTGGGGTTGCTACCCGGGATCACAGGGCCCCAAAACACCGGAATAAACAATCAGGGACATACCTGCAAGGAGTTTCGGATGCTTCCCAGAGGATGGAGCTTTGTCCAAGGAGAAAAATCATCTCTGGTATATTCCCTGGAGGAGTCTGGGGTTGCTACCCGGGATTACAGGGACCCAAAACACAGGAAAAATGTCTGCGGGAGACGCCTGGGAGGAATCTCAGATGCATCCCAGAAGATGGAGCATTGTCCAAGGAGAAAAATCATCTCGGGTATCTTTCCTGGAGGAGTCTGGGGTTGCTACCCGGGATTACAGGGAACCAAACCACAGGAAAAATGTCTGCGGGAGATGCCTGGGAGGAATCTCAGATGCATCCCAGAGGATGGAGCATTGTCCAAAGAGAAAAATCATCTCGGGTATCTTCCCTGGAGGAGTCTGGGGTTGCTACCCGGGATCACAGGGCCCTAAACCCCAGGAAGAAAACACTCAGAAACAGAGCTGGGAGGAGTCTCGGGTGCATCCCGCAGGATGGACAATAGTCCAAGGAGAAAAATCAACTTGGGTATCTTCCACGGAGGAGTCTGGGTTTGCTACCCGGGATGACAGGGCCCAAAAGCACCGGAATAAACACTCAGGGAAAAAGCTGCAAGGAGTCTTGGATGCTTCCCAGAGGATGGAGCATTGTCCAAGGAGAAAAATCATCTCGGGTATCTTCCCTGGAGGAGTCTGGGGTTGCTACCCGGGATCACAGGGCCCTAAACCCCAGGAAGAAAACACTCAGAAACAGAGCTGGGAGGAGTCTCGGGTGCATCCCGCAGGATGGACAATAGTCCAAGGAGAAAAATCAACTTGGGTATCTTCCACGGAGGAGTCTGGGGTTGCTACCCGGGATGACAGGGCCCAAAAGCACCGGAATAAACACTCAGGGAAAAAGCTGCAAGGAGTCTTGGATGCTTCCCAGAGGATGGAGCATTGTCCAAGGAGAAAAATCATCTTGGGTATCTTCCCTGGAGGAGTCTGGGGTTGCTACCCGGGATCACAGGGCCCTAAAGCACTGGAGAAAACTCTGCGGGAGACGCCTGGGAGGAATTTGGGTAGATCCCGCAGGATGGACCACTGTCAAGAGAGAAAAATCATATTGGGTGTCTTCCCTGGAGGAGTCTGGGGTTGCTACCTGGGATGACAGAACCATAAACCGTGAGAAAAAAGACTCAGGGACATAGCTGCGACAAGTCTCGGATGCATCCCAGAGGATGGAGCATTGTCCAAGGAGAAAAATGATCCCGGATATCTTTCCTGGAGGAGTCTGGGGTTGCTACCCGGGATTAAAGGGACCCAAACCACGGGAAAAATGTCTGCGGGAGACGCCTGGGAGGAATCTCAGATGCATCCCAGAAGATGGAGCATTGTCCAAGGAGAAAAATCATCTCGGGTGTCTTCCCTGGAGGAGTCTGGGGTTGCTACCCGGGATCACAGGGCCCCAAAACACCGGAATAAACACTCAGGGACATACCTGCAAGGAGTCTCGGATGCTTCCCAGAGGATGGAGCTTTGTCCAAGGAGAAAAATCATCTCGGGTATCTTCCCTGGAGGAGTCTGGGGTTGCTACCCGGGATCACAGGGCCCCAAAACACCGGAATAAACAATCAGGGACATACCTGCAAGGAGTTTCGGATGCTTCCCAGAGGATGGAGCTTTGTCCAAGGAGAAAAATCATCTCTGGTATATTCCCTGGAGGAGTCTGGGGTTGCTACCCGGGATTACAGGGACCCAAAACACAGGAAAAATGTCTGCGGGAGACGCCTGGGAGGAATCTCAGATGCATCCCAGAAGATGGAGCATTGTCCAAGGAGAAAAATCATCTCGGGTATCTTCCCTGGAGGAGTCTGGGGTTGCTACCCAGGATGACAGGGCGCTAAACCACCGGAATAAGGACTCAGGGACATACCTGGAAGGAGTCTCGGATGCTTCCCAGAGGATGGAGCTTTGTCCAAGGAGAAAATTCATCTCGGGTATATTCCCTGGAGGAGTCTGGGGTTGCTACCCGGGATCACAGGGCCCCAAAACACCGGAATAAACAATCAGGGACATACCTGCAAGGAGTCTCGGATGCTTCCCAGAGGATGGAGCTTTGTCCAAGGAGAAAAATCATCTCGGGTATATTCCCTGGAGGAGTCTGGGGTTGCTACCCGGGATTACAGGGACCCAAAACACAGGAAAAATGTCTGCGGGAGAAGCCTGGGAGGAATCTCAGATGCATCCCAGAAGATGGAGCATTGTCCAAGGAGAAAAATCATCTCGGGTATCTTTCCTGGAGGAGTCTGGGGTTGCTACCCGGGATTACAGGGAACCAAACCACAGGAAAAATGTCTGCGGGAGATGCCTGGGAGGAATCTCAGATGCATCCCAGAGGATGGAGCATTGTCCAAAGAGAAAAATCATCTCGGGTATCTTCCCTGGAGGAGTCTGGGGTTGCTACCCGGGATCACAGGGCGCTAAACCCCAGGAAGAAAACACTCAGAAACAGAGCTGGGAGGAGTCTCGGGTGCATCCCGCAGGATGGACAATAGTCCAAGGAGAAAAATCAACTTGGGTATCTTCCACGGAGGAGTCTGGGGTTGCTACCCGGGATCACAGGGCCCAAAAGCACCGGAATAAACACTCAGGGAAAAAGCTGCAAGGAGTCTTGGATGCTTCCCAGAGGATGGAGCATTGTCCAAGGAGAAAAATCATCTCGGGTATCTTCCCTGGAGGAGTCTGGGGTTGCTACCCGGGATCACAGGGCCCTAAAGCACTGGAGAAAACTCTGCGGGAGACGCCTGGGAGGAATTCTGGGTAGATCCCGCAGGATGGACCACTGTCAAGAGAGAAAAATCATATTGGGTGTCTTGCCTGGAGGAGTCTGGGGTTGCTACCTGGGATGACAGAACCATAAACCGTGAGAAAAAGACTCCGGGACATAGCTGCGACAAGTCTCGGATGCAGCCCAGAGGATGGAGCTTTGTCCAAGGAGAAAAATCATCTCGGGTATCTTCCCTGGAGGAGTCTGGGGTTGCTACCCGGGATTACAGGGCCCCAAAACACCGGAATAAAAACTCAGGGACATACCTGCAAGGAGGTTCGGATGCTTCCCAGAGGATGGAGCTTTGTCCAAGGAGAAAATTCATCTCGGGTATCTTCCCTGGAGGAGTCTGGGATTGCTACCCAGGATGACAGGGCGCTAAACCACCGGAATAAAGACTCAGGGACATACCTGGAAGGAGTCTCGGATGCTTCCCAGAGGATGGAGCTTTGTCCAAGGAGAAAAATCATCTCGGGTATCTTCCCTGGAGGAGTCTGGGGTTGCTACCCGGGATTACAAGGATCCAAAACACAGGAAAAATGTCTGCGGGAGACGCCTGGGAGGAATCTCAGATGCATCCCAGAAGATGGAGCATTGTCCAAGGAGAAAAATCATCTCGATTATCTTCCCTGGAGGAGTCTGGGGTTGCTACCCGGGATTACAGGGAACCAAACCACAGGAAAAATGTCTGCGGGAGACGCCTGGGAGGAATCTCAGATGCATCCCAGAGGATGGAGCATTGTCCAAAGAGAAAAATCATCTCGGGTATCTTCCCTGGAGGAGTCTGGGGTTGCTACCCGGGATCACAGGGCCCCAAAACACCGGAATAAAAACTCAGGGACATACCTGCAAGGAGTTTCGGATGCTTCCCAGAGGATGGAGCATTGTCCAAGGAGAAAAATTATCTCGGGTATCTTCCCTGGAGGAGTCTGGGGTTGCTACCCGGGATCACAGGGCCCTAAAGCACTGGAGAAAACTCTGCGGGAGACGCCTGGGAGGAATTCTGGGTAGATCCCGCAGGATGGACCACTGTCAAGAGAGAAAAATCATATTGGGTGTCTTCCCTGGAGGAGTCTGGGGTTGCTACCTGGGATGACAGAACCATAAACCGTGAGAAAAAGACTCAGGGACATAGCTGCCACAAGTCTCGGATGCTTCCCAGAGGATGGAGCTTTGTCCAAGGAGAAAAATCATCTCGGGTATCTTCCCTGGAGGAGTCTGGGGTTGCTACCCGGGATTACAGGGAACCAAACCACAGGAAAAATGTCTGGGAGATGCCTGGGAGGAAACTCATATGCATCCCAGAAGATGGAGCTTTGTCCCAGGAGAAAAATCATCTCGGGTATCTTCCCTGGAGGAGTCTGGAGTTGCTACCCGGGATCACAGGGCCCCAAAACACCGGAATAAACACTCAGGGACATACCTGCAAGGAGTCTCGGATGCTTCCCAGAGGATGGAGCTTTGTCCAAGGAGAAAAATCATCTCGGGTATCTTCCCTGGAGGAGTCTGGGGTTGCTACCCAGGATGACAGGGCGCTCAACCACCGGAATAAAGACTCAGGGACATACCTGCAAGGAGTCTCGGATGCTTCCCAGAGGATGGAGCTTTGTCCAAGGAGAAAAATCATCTCGGGTATCTTCCCTGGAGGAGTCTGGGGTTGCTACCCGGGATTACAGGGACCCAAACCACAGGAAAAATGTCTGGGAGATGCCTGGGAGGAATCTCATATGCATCCCAGAAGATGGAGCTTTGTCCCAGGAGAAAAATCATCTCGGGTATCTTCCCTGGAGGAGTCTGGGGTTGCTACCCGGGATCACAGGGCCCCAAAACACCGGAATAAACACTCAGGGACATACCTGCAAGGACTCTTGGATGCTTCCCAGAGGATGGAGCTTTGTCCAAGGAGAAAAATCATCTCGATTATCTTCCCTGGAGGAGTCTGGGGTTGCTACCCGGGATTACAGGGACCCAAAACACAGGAAAAATATCTGCGGGAGACGCCTGGGAGGAATCTCAGATGCATCCCAGAAGATGGAGCATTGTCCAAGGAGAAAAATCATCTCGGGTATCTTCCCTGGAGGAGTCTGGGGTTGCTACCCGGGATTACAGGGACCCAAAACACAGGAAAAATGTCTGCGGGAGACGGCTGGGAGGAATCTCAGATGCATCCCAGAAGATGGAGCATTGTCCAAGGAGAAAAATCATCTCGGGTATATTCCCTGGAGGAGTCTGGGGTTGCTACCCGGGATTACAGGGAATCAAACCACAGGAAAAATGTCTGCGGGAGACGCCTGGGAGGAATCTCAGATGCATCCCAGAGCATGGAGCATTGTCCAAGGAGAAAAATCATCTCGGGTATCTTCCCTGGAGGAGTCTGGGGTTGCTACCCGGGATCACAGGGCCCTAAACCCCAGGAAGAAAACACTCAGAAACAGAGCTGGGAGGAGTCTCGGGTGCATCCCGCAGGATGGACAATAGTCCAAGGAGAAAAATCAACTTGGGTATCTTCCACGGAGGAGTCTGGGTTTGCTACCCGGGATGACAGGGCCCAAAAGCACCGGAATAAACACTCAGGGAAAAAGCTGCAAGGAGTCTTGGATGCTTCCCAGAGGATGGAGCATTGTCCAAGGAGAAAAATCATCTCGGGTATCTTCCCTGGAGGAGTCTGGGGTTGCTACCCGGGATCACAGGGCCCTAAACCCCAGGAAGAAAACACTCAGAAACAGAGCTGGGAGGAGTCTCGGGTGCATCCCGCAGGATGGACAATAGTCCAAGGAGAAAAATCAACTTGGGTATCTTCCACGGAGGAGTCTGGGGTTGCTACCCGGGATGACAGGGCCCAAAAGCACCGGAATAAACACTCAGGGAAAAAGCTGCAAGGAGTCTTGGATGCATCCCAGAGGATGGAGCATTGTCCAAAGAGAAAAATCATCTCGGGTATCTTCCCTGGAGGAGTCTGGGGTTGCTACCCGGGATCACAGGGCCCTAAACCCCAGGAAGAAAACACTCAGAAACAGAGCTGGGAGGAGTCTCGGGTGCATCCCGCAGGATGGACAATAGTCCGAGGAGAAAAATCAACTTGGGTATCTTCCACGGAGGAGTCTGGGGTTGCTACCCGGGATGACAGGGCCCAAAAGCACCGGAATAAACACTCAGGGAAAAAGCTGCAAGGAGTCTTGGATGCTTCCCAGAGGATGGAGCATTGTCCAAGGAGAAAAATGATCCCGGATATCTTTCCTGGAGGAGTCTGGGGTTGCTACCCGGGATTAAAGGGACCCAAACCACGGGAAAAATGTCTGCGGGAGACGCCTGGGAGGAATCTCAGATGCATCCCAGAAGATGGAGCATTGTCCAAGGAGAAAAATCATCTCGGGTGTCTTCCCTGGAGGAGTCTGGGGTTGCTACCCGGGATCACAGGGCCCTAAAGCACTGGAATAAACACTCAGGGACAAAGCTGTAATGAGTCTCGGATGCTTCCCAGAGGATGGAGCATTGTCCAAGGAGAAAAATCATCTCGGGTATCTTCCCTGGAGGAGTCTGGGGTTGCTACCCGGGATCACAGGGCCCTAAACCCCAGGAAGAAAACACTCAGAAACAGAGCTGGGAGGAGTCTCGGGTGCATCCCGCAGGATGGACAATAGTCCAAGGAGAAAAATCAACTTGGGTATCTTCCACGGAGGAGTCTGGGTTTGCTACCCGGGATGACAGGGCCCAAAAGCACCGGAATAAACACTCAGGGAAAAAGCTGCAAGGAGTCTTGGATGCTTCCCAGAGGATGGAGCATTGTCCAAGGAGAAAAATCATCTCGGGTATCTTCCCTGGAGGAGTCTGGGGTTGCTACCCGGGATCACAGGGCCCTAAAGCACTGGAGAAAACTCTGCGGGAGACGCCTGGGAGGAATTTGGGTAGATCCCGCAGGATGGACCACTGTCAAGAGAGAAAAATCATATTGGGTGTCTTCCCTGGAGGAGTCTGGGGTTGCTACCTGGGATGACAGAACCATAAACCGTGAGAAAAAAGACTCAGGGACATAGCTGCGACAAGTCTCGGATGCATCCCAGAGGATGGAGCATTGTCCAAGGAGAAAAATGATCCCGGATATCTTTCCTGGAGGAGTCTGGGGTTGCTACCCGGGATTAAAGGGACCCAAACCACGGGAAAAATGTCTGCGGGAGACGCCTGGGAGGAATCTCAGATGCATCCCAGAAGATGGAGCATTGTCCAAGGAGAAAAATCATCTCGGGTGTCTTCCCTGGAGGAGTCTGGGGTTGCTACCCGGGATCACAGGGCCCCAAAACACCGGAATAAACACTCAGGGACATACCTGCAAGGAGTCTCGGATGCTTCCCAGAGGATGGAGCTTTGTCCAAGGAGAAAAATCATCTCGGGTATCTTCCCTGGAGGAGTCTGGGGTTGCTACCCGGGATCACAGGGCCCCAAAACACCGGAATAAACAATCAGGGACATACCTGCAAGGAGTTTCGGATGCTTCCCAGAGGATGGAGCTTTGTCCAAGGAGAAAAATCATCTCTGGTATATTCCCTGGAGGAGTCTGGGGTTGCTACCCGGGATTACAGGGACCCAAAACACAGGAAAAATGTCTGCGGGAGACGCCTGGGAGGAATCTCAGATGCATCCCAGAAGATGGAGCATTGTCCAAGGAGAAAAATCATCTCGGGTATCTTTCCTGGAGGAGTCTGGGGTTGCTACCCGGGATTACAGGGAACCAAACCACAGGAAAAATGTCTGCGGGAGATGCCTGGGAGGAATCTCAGATGCATCCCAGAGGATGGAGCATTGTCCAAAGAGAAAAATCATCTCGGGTATCTTCCCTGGAGGAGTCTGGGGTTGCTACCCGGGATCACAGGGCCCTAAACCCCAGGAAGAAAACACTCAGAAACAGAGCTGGGAGGAGTCTCGGGTGCATCCCGCAGGATGGACAATAGTCCAAGGAGAAAAATCAACTTGGGTATCTTCCACGGAGGAGTCTGGGTTTGCTACCCGGGATGACAGGGCCCAAAAGCACCGGAATAAACACTCAGGGAAAAAGCTGCAAGGAGTCTTGGATGCTTCCCAGAGGATGGAGCATTGTCCAAGGAGAAAAATCATCTCGGGTATCTTCCCTGGAGGAGTCTGGGGTTGCTACCCGGGATCACAGGGCCCTAAACCCCAGGAAGAAAACACTCAGAAACAGAGCTGGGAGGAGTCTCGGGTGCATCCCGCAGGATGGACAATAGTCCAAGGAGAAAAATCAACTTGGGTATCTTCCACGGAGGAGTCTGGGGTTGCTACCCGGGATGACAGGGCCCAAAAGCACCGGAATAAACACTCAGGGAAAAAGCTGCAAGGAGTCTTGGATGCTTCCCAGAGGATGGAGCATTGTCCAAGGAGAAAAATCATCTTGGGTATCTTCCCTGGAGGAGTCTGGGGTTGCTACCCGGGATCACAGGGCCCTAAAGCACTGGAGAAAACTCTGCGGGAGACGCCTGGGAGGAATTTGGGTAGATCCCGCAGGATGGACCACTGTCAAGAGAGAAAAATCATATTGGGTGTCTTCCCTGGAGGAGTCTGGGGTTGCTACCTGGGATGACAGAACCATAAACCGTGAGAAAAAAGACTCAGGGACATAGCTGCGACAAGTCTCGGATGCATCCCAGAGGATGGAGCATTGTCCAAGGAGAAAAATGATCCCGGATATCTTTCCTGGAGGAGTCTGGGGTTGCTACCCGGGATTAAAGGGACCCAAACCACGGGAAAAATGTCTGCGGGAGACGCCTGGGAGGAATCTCAGATGCATCCCAGAAGATGGAGCATTGTCCAAGGAGAAAAATCATCTCGGGTGTCTTCCCTGGAGGAGTCTGGGGTTGCTACCCGGGATCACAGGGCCCCAAAACACCGGAATAAACACTCAGGGACATACCTGCAAGGAGTCTCGGATGCTTCCCAGAGGATGGAGCTTTGTCCAAGGAGAAAAATCATCTCGGGTATCTTCCCTGGAGGAGTCTGGGGTTGCTACCCGGGATCACAGGGCCCCAAAACACCGGAATAAACAATCAGGGACATACCTGCAAGGAGTTTCGGATGCTTCCCAGAGGATGGAGCTTTGTCCAAGGAGAAAAATCATCTCTGGTATATTCCCTGGAGGAGTCTGGGGTTGCTACCCGGGATTACAGGGACCCAAAACACAGGAAAAATGTCTGCGGGAGACGCCTGGGAGGAATCTCAGATGCATCCCAGAAGATGGAGCATTGTCCAAGGAGAAAAATCATCTCGGGTATCTTCCCTGGAGGAGTCTGGGGTTGCTACCCAGGATGACAGGGCGCTAAACCACCGGAATAAGGACTCAGGGACATACCTGGAAGGAGTCTCGGATGCTTCCCAGAGGATGGAGCTTTGTCCAAGGAGAAAATTCATCTCGGGTATATTCCCTGGAGGAGTCTGGGGTTGCTACCCGGGATCACAGGGCCCCAAAACACCGGAATAAACAATCAGGGACATACCTGCAAGGAGTCTCGGATGCTTCCCAGAGGATGGAGCTTTGTCCAAGGAGAAAAATCATCTCGGGTATATTCCCTGGAGGAGTCTGGGGTTGCTACCCGGGATTACAGGGACCCAAAACACAGGAAAAATGTCTGCGGGAGAAGCCTGGGAGGAATCTCAGATGCATCCCAGAAGATGGAGCATTGTCCAAGGAGAAAAATCATCTCGGGTATCTTTCCTGGAGGAGTCTGGGGTTGCTACCCGGGATTACAGGGAACCAAACCACAGGAAAAATGTCTGCGGGAGATGCCTGGGAGGAATCTCAGATGCATCCCAGAGGATGGAGCATTGTCCAAAGAGAAAAATCATCTCGGGTATCTTCCCTGGAGGAGTCTGGGGTTGCTACCCGGGATCACAGGGCGCTAAACCCCAGGAAGAAAACACTCAGAAACAGAGCTGGGAGGAGTCTCGGGTGCATCCCGCAGGATGGACAATAGTCCAAGGAGAAAAATCAACTTGGGTATCTTCCACGGAGGAGTCTGGGGTTGCTACCCGGGATCACAGGGCCCAAAAGCACCGGAATAAACACTCAGGGAAAAAGCTGCAAGGAGTCTTGGATGCTTCCCAGAGGATGGAGCATTGTCCAAGGAGAAAAATCATCTCGGGTATCTTCCCTGGAGGAGTCTGGGGTTGCTACCCGGGATCACAGGGCCCTAAAGCACTGGAGAAAACTCTGCGGGAGACGCCTGGGAGGAATTCTGGGTAGATCCCGCAGGATGGACCACTGTCAAGAGAGAAAAATCATATTGGGTGTCTTGCCTGGAGGAGTCTGGGGTTGCTACCTGGGATGACAGAACCATAAACCGTGAGAAAAAGACTCCGGGACATAGCTGCGACAAGTCTCGGATGCAGCCCAGAGGATGGAGCTTTGTCCAAGGAGAAAAATCATCTCGGGTATCTTCCCTGGAGGAGTCTGGGGTTGCTACCCGGGATTACAGGGCCCCAAAACACCGGAATAAAAACTCAGGGACATACCTGCAAGGAGGTTCGGATGCTTCCCAGAGGATGGAGCTTTGTCCAAGGAGAAAATTCATCTCGGGTATCTTCCCTGGAGGAGTCTGGGATTGCTACCCAGGATGACAGGGCGCTAAACCACCGGAATAAAGACTCAGGGACATACCTGGAAGGAGTCTCGGATGCTTCCCAGAGGATGGAGCATTGTCCAAGGAGAAAAATCATCTCGGGTATCTTCCCTGGAGGAGTCTGGGGTTGCTACCCGGGATTACAAGGATCCAAAACACAGGAAAAATGTCTGCGGGAGACGCCTGGGAGGAATCTCAGATGCATCCCAGAAGATGGAGCATTGTCCAAGGAGAAAAATCATCTCGATTATCTTCCCTGGAGGAGTCTGGGGTTGCTACCCGGGATTACAGGGAACCAAACCACAGGAAAAATGTCTGCGGGAGACGCCTGGGAGGAATCTCAGATGCATCCCAGAGGATGGAGCATTGTCCAAAGAGAAAAATCATCTCGGGTATCTTCCCTGGAGGAGTCTGGGGTTGCTACCCGGGATCACAGGGCCCCAAAACACCGGAATAAACACTCAGGGACATACCTGCAAGGAGTTTCGGATGCTTCCCAGAGGATGGAGCATTGTCCAAGGAGAAAAATTATCTCGGGTATCTTCCCTGGAGGAGTCTGGGGTTGCTACCCGGGATCACAGGGCCCTAAAGCACTGGAGAAAACTCTGCGGGAGACGCCTGGGAGGAATTCTGGGTAGATCCCGCAGGATGGACCACTGTCAAGAGAGAAAAATCATATTGGGTGTCTTCCCTGGAGGAGTCTGGGGTTGCTACCTGGGATGACAGAACCATAAACCGTGAGAAAAAGACTCAGGGACATAGCTGCCACAAGTCTCGGATGCTTCCCAGAGGATGGAGCTTTGTCCAAGGAGAAAAATCATCTCGGGTATCTTCCCTGGAGGAGTCTGGGGTTGCTACCCGGGATTACAGGGAACCAAACCACAGGAAAAATGTCTGGGAGATGCCTGGGAGGAAACTCATATGCATCCCAGAAGATGGAGCTTTGTCCCAGGAGAAAAATCATCTCGGGTATCTTCCCTGGAGGAGTCTGGAGTTGCTACCCGGGATCACAGGGCCCCAAAACACCGGAATAAACACTCAGGGACATACCTGCAAGGAGTCTCGGATGCTTCCCAGAGGATGGAGCTTTGTCCAAGGAGAAAAATCATCTCGGGTATCTTCCCTGGAGGAGTCTGGGGTTGCTACCCAGGATGACAGGGCGCTCAACCACCGGAATAAAGACTCAGGGACATACCTGCAAGGAGTCTCGGATGCTTCCCAGAGGATGGAGCTTTGTCCAAGGAGAAAAATCATCTCGGGTATCTTCCCTGGAGGAGTCTGGGGTTGCTACCCGGGATCACAGGGCCCCAAAACACCGGAATAAACAATCAGGGACATACCTGCAAGGAGTTTTGGATGCTTCCCAGAGGATGGAGCTTTGTCCAAGGAGAAAAATCGTCTCGGGTATCTTCCCTGGAGAAGTCTGGGGTTGCTACCCGGGATTACAGGGACCCAAACCACAGGAAAAATGTTTGCGGGAGACGCCTGGGAGGAATCTCAGATGCATCCCAGAAGATGGAGCATTGTCCAAGGAGAAAAATCATCTCGGGTATCTTCCCTGGAGGAGTCTGGGGTTGCTACCCGGGATTACAGGGACCCAAACCACAGGAAAAATGTCTGCGGGAGACGCCTGGGAGGAATCTCAGATGTATCCCAGAAGATGGAGCATTGTCCAAGGAGAAAAATCATCTCGGGTATCTTCCCTGGAGGAGTCTGGGGTACCTACCTGGGATCACAGGGCCCTAAAGCACTGGAGAAAACTCTGCGGGAGACGCCTGGGAGGAATTCTGGGTAGATCCCGCAGGATGGACCACTGTGAAGAGAGAAAAATCATATTGGGTGTCTTCCCTGGAGGAGTCTGGGGTTGCTACCTGGGATGACAGAACCATAAACCGTGAGAAAAAAGACTCAGGGACATAGCTGCGACAAGTCTCGGATGCTTCCCAGAGGATGGAGCATTGTCCAAGGAGAAAAATGATCCCGGATATCTTTCCTGGAGGAGTCTGGGGTTGCTACCCGGGATTAAAGGGACCCAAACCACGAGAAAAATGTCTGCGGGAGACGCCTGGGAGGAATCTCAGATGCATCCCAGAAGATGGAGCATTGTCCAAGGAGAAAAATCATCTCGGGTGTCTTCCCTGGAGGAGTCTGGGGTTGCTACCCGGGATCACGGGGCCCTAAAGCACTGGAATAAACACTCAGGGACAAAGCTGTAAGGAGTCTCGGATGCTTCCCAGAGGATGGAGCATTGTCCAAGGAGAAAAATCATCTCGGGTATCTTCCCTGGAGGAGTCTGGGGTTGCTACCCGGGATCACAGGGCCCTAAAGCACTGGAGAAAACTCTGCGGGAGATGCCTGGGAGGAATTCTGGGTAGATCCCGCAGGATGGACCACTGTCAAGAGAGAAAAATCATATTGGGTGTCTTCCCTGGAGGAGTCTGGGGTTGCTACCTGGGATGACAGAACCATAAACCGTGAGAAAAAGACTCTGGGACATAGCTGCGACAAGTCTCGGATGCTTCCCAGAGGATGGAGCTTTGTCCAAGGAGAAAAATCATCTCGGGTATCTTCCCTGGAGGAGTCTGGGGTTGCTACCCGGGATTACAGGGACCCAAACCACAGGAAAAATGTCTGGGAGATGCCTGGGAGGAATCTCAGATGCATCCCAGAAGATGGAGCTTTGTCCCAGGAGAAAAATCATCTCGGGTATCTTCCCTGGAGGAGTCTGGGGTTGCTACCCGGGATCACAGGGCCCCAAAACACCGGAATAAACACTCAGGGACATACCTGCAAGGACTCTTGGATGCTTCCCAGAGGATGGAGCTTTGTCCAAGGAGAAAAATCATCTCGATTATCTTCCCTGGAGGAGTCTGGGGTTGCTACCCGGGATTACAGGGACCCAAAACACAGGAAAAATATCTGCGGGAGACGCCTGGGAGGAATCTCAGATGCATCCCAGAAGATGGAGCATTTTCCAAGGAGAAAAATCATCTCGGGTATCTTCCCTGGAGGAGTCTGGGGTTGCTACCCGGCATTACAGGGACCCAAACCACAGGAAAAATGTCTGCGGGAGACGCCTGGGAGGAATCTCAGATGCATCCCAGAAGATGGAGCATTGTCCAAGGAGAAAAATCATCTCGGGTATCTTTCCTGGAGGAGTCTGGGGTTGCTACCCGGGATTACAGGGAATCAAACCACAGGAAAAATGTCTGCGGGAGACGCCTGGGAGGAATCTCAGATGCATCCCAGAGCATGGAGCATTGTCCAAGGAGAAAAATCATCTCGGGTATCTTCCCTGGAGGAGTCTGGGGTTGCTACCCGGGATCACAGGGCCCTAAACCCCAGGAAGAAAACACTCAGAAACAGAGCTGGGAGGAGTCTCGGGTGCATCCCGCAGGATGGACAATAGTCCAAGGAGAAAAATCAACTTGGGTATCTTCCACGGAGGAGTCTGGGGTTGCTACCCGGGATGACAGGGCCCAAAAGCACCGGAATAAACACTCAGGGAAAAAGCTGCAAGGAGTCTTGGATGCTTCCCAGAGGATGGAGCATTGTCCAAGGAGAAAAATCATCTTGGGTATCTTCCCTGGAGGAGTCTGGGGTTGCTACCCGGGATCACAGGGCCCTAAAGCACTGGAATAAACACTCAGGGACAAAGCTGTAAGGAGTCTCGGATGCTTCCCAGAGGATGGAGCATTGTCCAAGGAGAAAAATTATCTCGGGTATCTTCCCTAGAGGAGTCTGGGGTTGCTACCCGGGATCACAGGGCCCTAAAGCACTGGAGAAAACTCTGCGGGAGACGCCTGGGAGGAATTCTGGGTAGATCCCGCAGGATGGACCACTGTCAAGAGAGAAAAATCATATTGGGTGTCTTCCCTGGAGGAGTCTGGGGTTGCTACCTGGGATGACAGAACCATAAACCGTGAGAAAAAAGACTCAGGGACATAGCTGCGACAAGTCTCGGATGCATCCCAGAGGATGGAGCATTGTCCAAGGAGAAAAATGATCCCGGATATCTTTCCTGGAGGAGTCTGGGGTTGCTACCCGGGATTAAAGGGACCCAAACCACAGGAAAAATGTCTGCGGGAGACGCCTGGGAGGAATCTCAGATGCATCCCAGAAGATGGAGCATTGTCCAAGGAGAAAAATCATCTCGGGTGTCTTCCCTGGAGGAGTCTGGGGTTGCTACCCGGGATCACAGGGCCCTAAACCACTGGAATAAACACTCAGGGACAAAGCTGTAAGGAGTCTCGGATGCTTCCCAGAGGATGGAGCATTGTCCAAGGAGAAAAATCATCTCGGGTATCTTCCCTGGAGGAGTCTGGGGTTGCTACCCGGGATCACAGGGCCCCAAAACACCGGAATAAACACTCAGGGACATACCTGCAAGGAGTTTCGGATGCTTCCCAGAGGATGGAGCTTTGTCCAAGGAGAAAAATCATCTCGGGTATCTTCCCTGGAGGCGTCTGGGGTTGCTACCCGGGATCACAGGGCCCCAAAACACCGGAATAAACAATCAGGGACATACCTGCAAGGAGTTTCGGATGCTTCCCAGAGGATGGAGCTTTGTCCAAGGAGAAAAATCATCTCTGGTATATTCCCTGGAGGAGTCTGGGGTTGCTACCCGGGATTACAGGGACCCAAAACACAGGAAAAATGTCTGCGGGAGACGCCTGGGAGGAATCTCAGATGCATCCCAGAAGATGGAGCATTGTCCAAGGAGAAAAATCATCTCGGGTATCTTCCCTGGAGGAGTCTGGGGTTGCTACCCGGGATTACAGGGAACCAAACCACAGGAAAAATGTCTGCGGGAGACGCCTGGGAGGAATCTCAGATGCATCCCAGAGGATGGAGCATTGTCCAAAGAGAAAAATCATCTCGGGTATCTTCCCTGGAGGAGTCTGGGGTTGCTACCCGGGATCACAGGGCCCTAAACCCCAGGAAGAAAACACTCAGAAACAGAGCTGGGAGGAGTCTCGGGTGCATCCCACAGGATGGACAATAGTCCGAGGAGAAAAATCAACTTGGGTATCTTCCACGGAGGAGTCTGGGGTTGCTACCCGGGATGACAGGGCCCACAAGCACCGGAATAAACACTCAGGGAAAAAGCTGCAAGGAGTCTTGGATGCTTCCCAGAGGATGGAGCATTGTCCAAGGAGAAAAATCATCTCGGGTATCTTCCCTGGAGGAGTCTGGGGTTGCTACCCGGGATTACAGGGAACCAAACCACAGGAAAAATGTCTGCGGGAGACGCCTGGGAGGAATCTCAGATGTATCCCAGAAGATGGAGCATTGTCCAAGGAGAAAAATCATCTCGGGTATCTTTCCTGGAGGAGTCTGGGGTTGCTACCCGGGATTACAGGGAACCAAACCACAGGAAAAATGTCTGCGGGAGATGCCTGGGAGGAACCTCAGATGCATCCCAGAGGATGGAGCATTGTCCAAGGAGAAAAATCATCTCGGGTATCTTCCCTGGAGGAGTCTGGGGTTGCTACCCGGGATCACAGGGCCCCAAAACACCGGAATAAAAACTCAGGGACATACCTGCAAGGAGTTTCGGATGCTTCCCAGAGGATGGAGCATTGTCCAAGGAGAAAAATTATCTCGGGTATCTTCCCTAGAGGAGTCTGGGGTTGCTACCCGGGATCACAGGGCCCTAAAGCACTGGAGAAAACTCTGCGGGAGACGCCTGGGAGGAATTCTGGGTAGATCCCGCAGGATGGACCACTGTCAAGAGAGAAAAATCATATTGGGTGTCTTCCCTGGAGGAGTCTGGGGTTGCTACCTGGGATGACAGAACCATAAACCGTGAGAAAAAAGACTCAGGGACATAGCTGCGACAAGTCTCGGATGCATCCCAGAGGATGGAGCATTGTCCAAGGAGAAAAATGATCCCGGATATCTTTCCTGGAGGAGTCTGGGGTTGCTACCCGGGATTAAAGGGACCCAAACCACAGGAAAAATGTCTGCGGGAGACGCCTGGGAGGAATCTCAGATGCATCCCAGAAGATGGAGCATTGTTCAAGGAGAAAAATCATCTCGGGTATCTTTCCTGGAGGAGTCTGGGGTTGCTACCCGGGATCACAGGGCCCCAAAACACCGGAATAAACACTCAGGGACATACCTGCAAGGAGTCTCGGATGCTTCCCAGAGGATGGAGCTTTGTCCAAGGAGAAAAATCATCTCGGGTATCTTCCCTGGAGGAGTCTGGGATTGCTACCCAGGATGACAGGGCGCTAAACCACCGGAATAAGGACTCAGGGACATACCTGGAAGGAGTCTCGGATGCTTCCCAGAGGATGGAGCTTTGTCCAAGGAGAAAATTCATCTCAGGTATATTCCCTGGAGGAGTCTGGGGTTGCTACCCGGGATCACAGGGCCCCAAAACACCGGAATAAACAATCAGGGACATACCTGCAAGGAGTCTCGGATGCTTCCCAGAGGATGGAGCTTTGTCCAAGGAGAAAAATCATCTCTGGTATATTCCCTGGAGGAGTCTGGGGTTGCTACCCGGGATTACAGGGACCCAAACCACAGGAAAAATGTCTGCGGGAGAAGCCTGGGAGGAATCTCAGATGCATCCCAGAAGATGGAGCATTGTCCAAGGAGAAAAATCATCTCGGGTATCTTTCCTGGAGGAGTCTGGGGTTGCTACCCGGGATTACAGGGAACCAAACCACAGGAAAAATGTCTGCGGGAGATGCCTGGGAGGAATCTCAGATGCATCCCAGAGGATGGAGCATTGTCCAAAGAGAAAAATCATCTCGGGTATCTTCCCTGGAGGAGTCTGGGGTTGCTACCCGGGATCACAGGGCCCTAAACCCCAGGAAGAAAACACTCAGAAACAGAGCTGGGAGGAGTCTCGGGTGCATCCCGCAGGATGGACAATAGTCCAAGGAGAAAAATCAACTTGGGTATCTTCCACGGAGGAGTCTGGGGTTGCTACCCGGGATGACAGGGCCCAAAAGCACCGGAATAAACACTCAGGGAAAAAGCTGCAAGGAGTCTTGGATGCTTCCCAGAGGATGGAGCATTGTCCAAGGAGAAAAATCATCTCGGGTATCTTCCCTGGAGGAGTCTGGGGTTGCTACCCGGGATCACAGGGCCCTAAAGCACTGGAGAAAACTCTGCGGGAGACGCCTGGGAGGAATTCTGGGTAGATCCCGCAGGATGGACCACTGTCAAGAGAGAAAAATCATATTGGGTGTCTTGCCTGGAGGAGTCTGGGGTTGCTACCTGGGATGACAGAACCATAAACCGTGAGAAAAAGACTCCGGGACATAGCTGCGACAAGTCTCGGATGCAGCCCAGAGGATGGAGCTTTGTCCAAGGAGAAAAATCATCTCGGGTATCTTCCCTGGAGGAGTCTGGGGTTGCTACCCGGGATTACAGGGCCCCAAAACACCGGAATAAAAACTCAGGGACATACCTGCAAGGAGTTTCGGATGCTTCCCAGAGGATGGAGCATTGTCCAAGGAGAAAAATTATCTCGGGTATCTTCCCTAGAGGAGTCTGGGGTTGCTACCCAGGATCACAGGGCCCTAAAGCACTGGAGAAAACTCTGCGGGAGACGCCTGGGAGGAATTCTGGGTAGATCCCGCAGGATGGACCACTGTCAAGAGAGAAAAATCATATTGGGTGTCTTCCCTGGAGGAGTCTGGGGTTGCTACCCGGGATCACAGGGCCCTAAAGCACTGGAGAAAACTCTGCGGGAGACGCCTGGGAGGAATTCTGGGTAGATCCCGCAGGATGGACCACTGTCAAGAGAGAAAAATCATATTGGGTGTCTTCCCTGGAGGAGTCTGGGGTTGCTACCTGGGATGACAGAACCATAAACCGTGAGAAAAAGACTCAGGGACATAGCTGCGACAAGTCTCGGATGCATCCCAGAGGATGGAGCATTGTCCAAGGAGAAAAATCATCTCGGGTATATTCCCTGGAGGAGTCTGGGGTTGCTACCCGGGATCACAGGGCCCCAAAACACCGGAATAAACAATCAGGGACATACCTGCAAGGAGTCTCGGATGCTTCCCAGAGGATGGAGCTTTGTCCAAGGAGAAAAATCATCTCGGGTATCTTCCCTGGAGGAGTCTGGGGTTGCTACCCGGGATCACAGGGCCCTAAACCCCAGGAAGAAAACACTCAGAAACAGAGCTGGGAGGAGTCTCGGGTGCATCCCGCAGGATGTACAATAGTCCAAGGAGAAAAATCAACTTGGGTATCTTCCACGGAGGAGTCTGGGGTTGCTACCCGGGATGACAGGGCCCAAAAGCACCGGAATAAAGACTCAGGGACATACCTGCAAGGAGTTTCGGATGCTTCCCAGAGGATGGAGCATTGTCCAAGGAGAAAAATTATCTCGGGTATCTTCCCTGGAGGAGTCTGGGGTTGCTACCCGGGATTACAGGGACCCAAACCACAGGAAAAATGTTTGCGGGAGACGCCTGGAAGGAATCTCAGATGTATCCCAGAAGATGGAGCATTGTCCAAGGAGAAAAATCATCTCGGGTATCTTCCCTGGAGGAGTCTGGGGTTGCTACCCGGGATCACAGGGCCCTAAAGCACTGGAGAAAACTCTGCGGGAGACGCCTGGGAGGAATTCTGGGTAGATCCCGCAGGATGGACCACTGTGAAGAGAGAAAAATCATATTGGGTGTCTTCCCTGGAGGAGTCTGGGGTTGCTACCTGGGATGACAGAACCATAAACCGTGAGAAAAAAGACTCAGGGACATAGCTGCGACAAGTCTCGGATGCTTCCCAGAGGATGGAGCATTGTCCAAGGAGAAAAATGATCCCGGATATCTTTCCTGGAGGAGTCTGGGGTTGCTACCCGGGATTAAAGGGACCCAAACCACGGGAAAAATGTCTGCGGGAGACGCCTGGGAGGAATCTCAGATGCATCCCAGAAGATGGAGCATTGTCCAAGGAGAAAAATCATCTCGGGTATCTTCCCTGGAGGAGTCTGGGGTTGCTACCCGGGATTACAGGGACCCAAACCACAGGAAAAATGTCTGGGAGATGCCTGTGAGGAATCTCAGATGCATCCCAGAAGATGGAGCTTTGTCCCAGGAGAAAAATCATCTCGGGTATCTTCCCTGGAGGAGTCTGGGGTTGCTACCCGGGATCACAGGGCCCCAAAACACCGGAATAAACACTCAGGGACATACCTGCAAGGAGTCTCAGATGCTTCCCAGAGGATGGAGCTTTGTCCCAGGAGAAAAATCATCTCGGGTATCTTCCCTGGAGGAGTCTGGGATTGCTACCCAGGATGACAGGGCGCTAAACCACCGGAATAAAGACTAAGGGACATACCTGGAAGGAGTTTCGGATGTTTCCCAGAGGATGGAGCATTGTCCAAGGAGAAAAATTATCTCGGGTATCTTCCCTGGAGGAGTCTGGGGTTGCTACCCGGGATTACAGGGACCCAAAACACAGGAAAAATGTCTGCGGGAGACGCCTGGGAGGAATCTCAGATGCATCCCAGAAGATGGAGCATTGTCCAAGGAGAAAAATCATCTCGGGTATCTTCCCTGGAGGAGTCTGGGGTTGCTACCCGGGATTACAGGGCCCTAAAACACCGGAATAAACACTCAGGGACATACCTGCAAGGAGTCTCGCATGCTTCCCAGAGGATGGAGCTTTGTCCAAGGAGAAAATTCATCTCGGGTATCTTCCCTGGAGGAGTCTGGGATTGCTACCCAGGATGACAGGGCGCTAAACCACCGGAATAAAGACTCAGGGACATACCTGGAAGGAGTCTCGGATGCTTCCCAGAGGATGGAGCTTTGTCCAAGGAGAAAAATCATCTCGGGTATCTTCCCTGGAGGAGTCTGGGGTTGCTACCCGGGATTACAAGGATCCAAAACACAGGAAAAATGTCTGCGGGAGACGCCTGGGAGGAATCTCAGATGCATCCCAGAAGATGGAGCATTGTCCAAGGAGAAAAATCATCTCGGGTATCTTTCCTGGAGGAGTCTGGGGTTGCTACCCGGGATTACAGGGAACCAAACCACAGGAAAAATGTCTGCGGGAGACGCCTGGGAGGAATCTCAGATGCATCCCAGAGGATGGAGCATTGTCCAAAGAGAAAAATCATCTCGGGTATCTTCCCTAGAGGAGTCTGGGGTTGCTACCCGGGATCACAGGGCCCTAAAGCACTGGAGAAAACTCTGCGGGAGACGCCTGGGAGGAATTCTGGGTAGATCCCGCAGGATAGACCACTGTCAAGAGAGAAAAATCATATTGGGTGTCTTCCCTGGAGGAGTCTGGGGTTGCTACCTGGGATGACAGAACCATAAACCTTGAGAAAAAAGACTCAGGGACATAGCTGCGACAAGTCTCGGATGCATCCCAGAGGATGGAGCATTGTCCAAGGAGAAAAATGATCCCGGATATCTTTCCTGGAGGACTCTGGGGTTGCTACCCGGGATTAAAGGGACCCAAACCATGGGAAAAATGTCTGCGGGAGACGCCTGGGAGGAATCTCAGATGCATCCCAGAAGATGGAGCATTGTCCAAGGAGAAAAATCATCTCGGGTGTCTTCCCTGGAGGAGTCTGGGGTTGCTACCCGGGATCACAGGGCCCTAAAGCACTGGAGAAAACTCTGCGGGAGACGCCTGGGAGGAATTCTGGGTAGTTCCCGCAGGATGGACCACTGTCAAGAGAGAAAAATCATATTGGGTGTCTTCCCTGGATGAGTCTGGGGTTGCTACCTGGGATGACAGAACCATAAACCGTGAGAAAAAGACTCAGGGACATAGCTGCCACAAGTCTCGGATGCTTCCCAGAGGATGGAGCTTTGTCCAAGGAGAAAAATCATCTCGGGTATCTTCCCTGGAGGAGTCTGGGGTTGCTACCCGGGATTACAGGGAACCAAACCACAGGAAAAATGTCTGGGAGATGCCTGGGAGGAATCTCATATGCATCCCAGAAGATGGAGCTTTGTCCCAGGAGAAAAATCATCTCGGGTATCTTCCCTGGAGGAGTCTGGGGTTGCTACCCGGGATCACAGGGCCCCAAAACACCGGAATAAACATTCAGGGACATACCTGCAAGGAGTCTCGGATGCTTCCCAGAGGATGGAGCTTTGTCCAAGGAGAAAAATCATCTCGGGTATCTTCCCTGGAGGAATCTGGGGTTGCTACCCGGGATCACAGGGCCCCAAAACACCGGAATAAAGACTCAGGGACATACCTGCAAGGAGTTTCGGATGCTTCCCAGAGGATGGAGCATTGTCCAAGGAGAAAAATCATCTCGGGTATCTTCCCTGGAGGAGTCTGGGGTTGCTACCCGGGATCACAGGGCCCTAAAGCACTGGAGAAAACTCTGCGGGAGACGCCTGGGAGGAATTCTGGGTAGATCCCGCAGGATGGACCACTGTCAAGAGAGAAAAATCATATTGGGTGTCTTCCCTGGAGGACTCTGGGGTTGCTACCTGGGATGACAGAACCATAAACCGTGAGAAAAAGACTCCGGGACATAGCTGCGACAAGTCTCGGTTGCAGCCCAGAGGATGGAGCTTTGTCCAAGGAGAAAAATCATCTCGGGTATCTTCCCTGGAGGAGTCTGGGGTTGCTACCCGGGATCACAGGGCCCCAAAACACCGGAATAAAAACTCAGGGACATACCTGCAAGGAGTTTTGGATGCTTCCCAGAGGATGGAGCATTGTCCAAGGAGAAAAATTATCTCGGGTATCTTCCCTAGAGGAGTCTGGGGTTGCTACCCGGGATCACAGGGCCCTAAAGCACTGGAGAAAACTCTGCGGGAGACGCCTGGGAGGAATTCTGGGTAGATCCCGCAGGATGGACCACTGTCAAGAGAGAAAAATCATATTGGGTGTCTTCCCTGGAGGAGTCTGGGGTTGCTACCTGGGATGACAGAACCATAAACCGTGAGAAAAAGACTCAGGGACATAGCTGCCACAAGTCTCGGATGCTTCCCAGAGGATGGAGCTTTGTCCAAGGAGAAAAATCATCTCGGGTATCTTCCCTGGAGGAGTCTGGGGTTGCTACCCGGGATTACAGGGACCCAAACCACAGGAAAAATGTCTGGGAGATGCCTGGGAGGAATCTCATATACATCCCAGAAGATGGAGCTTTGTACCAGGAGAAAAATCATCTCGGGTATCTTCCCTGGAGGAGTCTGGGGTTGCTACCCGGGATCACAGGGCCCCAAAACACCGGAATAAACACTCAGGGACATACCTGCAAGGACTCTTGGATGCTTCCCAGAGGATGGAGCTTTGTCCAAGGAGAAAAATCATCTCGATTATCTTCCCTGGAGGAGTCTGGGGTTGCTACCCGGGATTACAGGGACCCAAAACACAGGAAAAATGTCTGCGGGAGACGCCTGGGAGGAATCTCAGATGCATCCCAGAAGATGGAGCATTGTCCAAGGAGAAAAATCATCTCGGGTATCTTCCCTGGAGGAGTCTGGGGTTGCTACCCGGGATTACAGGGACCCAAAACACAGGAAAAATGTCTGCGGGAGACGCCTGGGAGGAATCTCAGATGCATCCCAGAAGATGGAGCATTGTCCAAGGAGAAAAATCATCTCGGGTATCTTTCCTGGAGGAGTCTGGGGTTGCTACCCGGGATTACAGGGAATCAAACCACAGGAAAAATGTCTGCGGGAGACGCCTGGGAGGAATCTCAGATGCATCCCAGAGCATGGAGCATTGTCCAAGGAGAAAAATCATCTCGGGTATCTTCCCTGGAGGAGTCTGGGGTTGCTACCCGGGATCACAGGGCCCTAAAGCACTGGAGAAAACTCTGCGGGAGACGCCTGGGAGGAATTTGGGTAGATCCCGCAGGATGGACCACTGTCAAGAGAGAAAAATCATATTGGGTGTCTTCCCTGGAGGAGTCTGGGGTTGCTACCTGGGATGACAGAACCATAAACCGTGAGAAAAAAGACTCAGGGACATAGCTGCGACAAGTCTCGGATGCATCCCAGAGGATGGAGCATTGTCCAAGGAGAAAAATGATCCCGGATATCTTTCCTGGAGGAGTCTGGGGTTGCTACCCGGGATTAAAGGGACCCAAACCACGGGAAAAATGTCTGCGGGAGACGCCTGGGAGGAATCTCAGATGCATCCCAGAAGATGGAGCATTGTCCAAGGAGAAAAATCATCTCGGGTGTCTTCCCTGGAGGAGTCTGGGGTTGCTACCCGGGATCACAGGGCCCCAAAACACCGGAATAAACACTCAGGGACATACCTGCAAGGAGTCTCGGATGCTTCCCAGAGGATGGAGCTTTGTCCAAGGAGAAAAATCATCTCGGGTATCTTCCCTGGAGGAGTCTGGGGTTGCTACCCGGGATTACAGGGACCCAAACCACAGGAAAAATGTCTGCGGGAGAAGCCTGGGAGGAATCTCAGATGCATCCCAGAAGATGGAGCATTGTCCAAGGAGAAAAATCATCTCGGGTATCTTTCCTGGAGGAGTCTGGGGTTGCTACCCGGGATTACAGGGAACCAAACCACAGGAAAAATGTCTGCGGGAGACGCCTGGGAGGAATCTCAGATGCATCCCAGAGGATGGAGCATTGTCCAAGGAGAAAAATCATCTCGGGTATCTTCCCTGGAGGAGTCTGGGGTTGCTACCCGGGATTACAGGGACCCAAACCACAGGAAAAATGTTTGCGTGAGACGCCTGGGAGGAATGTCAGATGCATCCCAGAAGATGGAGCATTGTTCAAGGAGAAAAATCATCTCAGGTATCTTCCCTGGAGGAGTCTGGGGTTGCTACCCGGGATCACAGGGCCCCAAAACACCGGAATAAACACTCAGGGACATACCTGCAAGGAGTTTCGGATGCTTCCCAGAGGATGGAGCTTTGTCCAAGGAGAAAAATCATCTCTGGTATATTCCCTGGAGGAGTCTGGGGTTGCTACCCGGGATTACAGGGACCCAAAACACAGGAAAAATGTTTGCGGGAGACGCCTGGGAGGAATCTCAGATGCATCCCAGAAGATGGAGCATTGTCCAAGGAGAAAAATCATCTCAGGTATCTTCCCTGGAGGAGTCTGGGGTTGCTACCCGGGATTACAGGGACCCAAACCACATGAAAAATGTCTGTGGGAGATGCCTGGGAGGAATCTCATATGCATCCCAGAAGATGGAGCTTTGTCCAAGGAGAAAAATCATCTCGGGTATCTTCCCTGGAGGAGTCTGGGGTTGCTACCCGGGATTACAGGGACCCAAACCACAGGAAAAATGTTTGCGGGAGACGCCTGGGAGGAATCTCAGATGCATCCCAGAAGATGGAGCATTGTCCAAGGAGAAAAATCATCTCGGGTATCTTCCCTGGAGGAGTCTGGGGTTGCTACCCGGGATCACAGGGCCCTAAAGCACTGGAATAAACACTCAGGGACAAAGCTGCAAGGAGTCTCGGATGCTTCCCAGAGGATGGAGCATTGTCCAAGGAGAAAAATCATCTCAGGTATCTTCCCTGGAGGAGTCTGGGGTTGCTACTGGGGATCACAGGGCCCCAAAACACCGGAATAAAAACTCAGGGACATACCTGCAAGGAGTTTCGGATGCTTCCCAGAGGATGGAGCATTGTCCAAGGAGAAAAATTATCTCGGGTATCTTCCCTAGAGGAGTCTGGGGTTGCTACCCGGGATTACAGGGCCCTAAAGCACTGGAATAAACACTCAGGGACATACCTGCAAGGAGTCTCGGATGCTTCCCAGAGGATGGAGCTTTGTCCAAGGAGAAAAATCATCTCGGGTATCTTCCCTGGAGGAGTCTGGGGTTGCTACCCGGGATCACAGGGCCCTAAAGCACTGGAGAAAACTCTGCGGGAGACGCCTGGGAGGAGTTCTGGGTAGATCCCGCAGGACTGACCACTTTCAAGAGAGAAAAATCATATTGGGTGTCTTCCCTGGAGGAGTCTGGGGTTGCTACCTGGGATGACAGAACCATAAACCGCGAGAAAAAAGACTCAGGGACATAGCTGCGACAAGTCTCGGATGCATCCCAGAGGATGGAGCATTGTCCAAGGAGAAAAATGATCCCGGATATCTTTCCTGGAGGAGTCTGGGGTTGCTACCCGGGATCACAGGGCCCTAAACCCCAGGAAGAAAACACTCAGAAACAGAGCTGGGAGGAGTCTCGGGTGCATCCCGCAGGATGGACAATAGTCCAAGGAGAAAAATCAACTTCGGTATCTTCCCTGGAGAGGAGTCTGGGGTTGCTACCCGGGATTACAGGGACCCAAACTACAGGAAAAATGTTTGCGGGAGACGCCTGGGAGGAATCTCAGATGCATCCCAGAAGATGGAGCTTTGTCCCAGGAGAAAAATCATCTCGGGTATCTTCCCTGGAGGAGTCTGGGGTTGCTACCCGGGATTACAGGGACCCAAACCACAGGAAAAATGTCTGCGGGAGACGCCTGGGAGGAATCTCAGATGCATCCCAGAAGATGGAGCATTGTCCAAGGAGAAAAATCATCTCGGGTATCTTCCCTGGAGGAGTCTGGGGTTGCTACCCGGGATTACAGGGACCCAAACCACAGGAAAAATGTCTGGGAGATGCCTGGGAGGAATCTCAGATGCATCCCAGAAGATGGAGCTTTGACCCAGGAGAAAAATCATCTCGGGTATCTTCCCTGGAGGAGTCTGGGGTTGCTACCCGGGATCACAGGGCCCTAAAGCACTGGAGAAAACTCTGCGGGAGACGCCTGGGAATAATTCTGGGTAGATCCCGCAGGATGGACCACTGTCAAGAGAGAAAAATCATATTGGGTGTCTTCCCTGGAGGAGTCTGGGGTTGCTACCTGGGATGACAGAACCCTAAACCGTGAGAAAAAAGACTCAGGGACATACCTGCAAGGAGTCTCGGATGCTTCCCAGAGAATGGAGCATTGTCTAAGGAGAAAAATCATCTCGGGTATCTTCCCTGGAGGAGTCTGGGGTTGCTACCCGGAATCACAGGGCCCTAAAGCACTGGAATAAACACTCAGGGACAAAGCTGCAAGGAGTCTCGGATGCTTCCCAGAGGATGGAGCTTTGTCCAAGGAGAAAAATCATCTCGGGTATCTTCCCTGGAGGAGTCTGGGGTTGCTACCCGGGATTACAGGGACCCAAACCACAGGAAAAATGTCTGCGGGAGACGCCTGGGAGGAATCTCAGATGCATCCCAGAAGATGGAGCATTGTCCAAGGAGAAAAATCATCTCGGGTATCTTCCCTGGAGTAGTCTGGGGTTGCTACCCGGGATCACAGGGCCCTAAAGCACTGG
Organism: Vanellus vanellus; assembly: GCF_965231255.1. Lineage (NCBI taxonomy): Eukaryota > Metazoa > Chordata > Aves > Charadriiformes > Charadriidae > Vanellus > Vanellus vanellus. The sequence goes on from NW_028126823.1 coordinate 127,611, forward strand.
AGAAAACTCTGCGGGAGACGCCTGGGAGGAATTCTGGGTAGATCCCGCAGGATGGACCACTGTCAAGAGAGAAAAATCATATTGGGTGTCTTGCCTGGAGGAGTCTGGGGTTGCTACCTGGGATGACAGAACCCTAAACCGTGAGAAAAAAGACTCAGGGACATACCTGCAAGGAGTCTCGTATGCTTCCCAGAGGATGGAGCATTGTCCAAGGAGAAAAATCATCTCGGATATCTTCCCTGGAGGAGTCTGTGGTTGCTACCCGGGATCACAGGGCCCAAAAGCACTGGAATAAACACTCAGGGACAAAGCTGCAAGGAGTCTCGGATGCTTCCCAGAGGATGGAGCATTGTCCAAGGAGAAAAATCATCTCGGGTACCTTCCCTGGAGGAGTCTGGGGTTCCTACCTGGAATCACAGGGCCCTAAAGCACTGGAGAAAACTCTGCGGGAGACGCCTGGGAGGAGTTCTGGGTAGATCCCGCAGGACTTACCACTGTCAAGAGAGAAAAATCATATTGGGTGTCTTCCCTGGAGGAGTCTGGGGTTGCTACCTGGGATGACAGAACCCTAAACCGCGAGAAAAAAGACTCAGGGACATAGCTGCGACAAGTCTCGGATGCATCCCAGAGGATGGAGCATTGTCCAAGGAGAAAAATTATCTCGGGTATCTTCCCTGGAGGAGTCTGGGGTTGCTACGCAGGATTACAGGGCGCTAAACCACCGGAATAAAGACTCAGGGACATACCTGCGAGGAGTCTAAGATGCTTCCCAGAGGATGGAGCTTTGTCCAAGGAGAAAAATCATCTCGGGTATCTTCCCTGGAGGAGTCTGGTGTTGCTACCCGGGATTACAGGGAAACAAACCACAGGAAAAATGTCTGCGGGAGACGCCTGGGAGGAATCTCAGATGCATCCCAGAAGATGGAGCATTGTCCAAGGAGGAAAATCATCTCGGGTACCTTCCCTGGAGGAGTCTGGGGTTGCTACCCGGGATCACAGGGCCCTAAAGCACTGGAGAAAGCTCTGCGGGAGACGCCTGGGAGGAGTTCTGGATAGATCCCGCATGATGGACCACTGTCAAGAGAGAAAAATCATCTTGGCTGTCTTCCCTGGAGGAGTCTGGGGTTGCTACCTGGGATGACAGAACCCTAAACGGCGAGAAAAAAGACTCGGGGACATATCTGCGACAAGTCTCGGATGCATCCCAGAGGATGGAGCTTTGTCCAAGGAGAAAAATCATCTCGGGTATCTTCCCTGGAGGAGTCTGGGGTTGCTACCCGGGATTACAGGGACCCAAACCACCGGAAAAATTCTGCGGGAGACGCCTGGGAGGAATCTCAGATGCATCCCAGAACATGGAGCATTGTCCAAGAAGAAAAATCATCTCGGGTATCTTCCCTGGAGGAGTCTGGGGTTGCTACCCGGGATCACATGGCCATAAAGCACTGGAGAAAACTCTGCGGGAGACGCCTGGGAGGAGTTCTGGGTAGATCCCGCAGGATGGACCACTGTCAAGAGAGAAAAATCACCTTGGGTGTCTTCCCTGGAGGAGTCTGGGGTTGCTACCTGGGATGACAGAACCCTAAACCGCGAGAAAAAAGACTCAGGGACATAGCTGCGATAGTCTTGGATGCATCCCAGTGGATGGAGCTTTGTCCAAGGAGAAAAATCATCTCGGGTATCTTTCCTGGAGGAGTCTGGAGTTGCTACCCGGGATTACAGGGACCCAAACCACCGGAAAAATGTCTGCGGGAGACACCTGGGAGGAATCTCAGATGCATCCGAGAAGATGGAGCATTGTCCAAGGAGAAAAATCATCTCGGGTATCTTCCCTGGAGGAGTCTGGGGTTGCTACCCAGGATGACAGGGCGCTAAACCACCGGAATAAAGACTCAGGGACATACCTGCAAGGAGTCTCAGATGCTTCCCGGAGGTTGAAGAATTGTCCAAAGAGAAAAATCATCTCGGGCATCTTCCACGGAGGAGTCTAGTGTTGCTACCCGGGATCACAGGGCCCTCAACCCCCGGAAGAAAACACTCAGAAACAGAGCTGGGAGGAGTCTCAGGTGCATCCCGCAGGATGGACAATAGTCCAAGGTGAAAAATCAACTTGGGTATTTTCCACGGAGGAGTCTGGGGTTTCTACCTGGGATCACAGGGCCCAAAACCACCGGAATAAACACTCAGGGACAAAGCTGCAAGGAGTCTCGGATGCTTCCCAGAGGATGGAGCATTGTCCAAGGAGAAAATTCATCTCGGGTATCTTCACTGGAGGAGTCTGCGGTTGCTACCCGGGATTGCAGGGCCCTAAAGCACTGGAGAAAACACTCAGAAACAGAGCTTGGAGGAGTCTCAGGTACATCGCACAGGATAGACAATAGTCCAAGGAGGAAAATCATCTTTGGTATCTTCCCTGGAGGAGTCTGGGGTTGCTACCCGGGATCACAGGGTCCTAAAGCATTGGAGAAAACTTGCGGGAGACGCCTGGGAGGAGTTCTGGGTAGATTTTGCAGGATGGAGTACTGTCAAGAGAGAAAAATCATCTTGGGTGTCTTCCCTTGAGGAGTCTGGGGTTGCTACCTGGGATGACAGGGCCCTAAACAACCGGAAAAAACTCTCAGACACATAATTGCGAGGAGTCTCGGATGCATCCCAGAGGAAGGAGCATTTTCCAAGGAGAAAATGCATGTGGGGTAGCTTTCCTGGAGGAGTCTGTGGTTGCTACCCGGGATGACAGGTCACCAAAACACTGGAAAAAAAGACTCAGGGCCATACCTGGGTGGGGTGTCGGGTGCATCCCAGAGAATGGGGCATTGTACAAGGAGAAAAATCATCTTGGGTATCTTCCCTGTATGAGTCTGGGCTTGCTTCCTGGGATCTCAGGTCCCTAAAGCAGTGATCAAATGGCTCCAGGAGTTGGCTGGGAGGAGTCTTGGGTGGACCCTGGAAGATACATTTTCATAGTAAAAGAGTGTTTTGGTAGAGAATACCATGTCAGGTTTCCATGCTGGGATGGCCCTGAGGTGCCCCCGGTGGAAGTAGAGGAGGGGTTGGGCAGTGCACGTGTCCCCTGGAGCCACCGCTGCCCTGGAGGTCACGCAAAATGTCTTGCTCGAGTGCTCAGGGAACAGGCGATCGCCAGTTTTGGGGTCAGGAAGGAATTTTTCCCCCGGGGCACACTGGCACGGGCCCCCGGGGGTCTTTCGCCTTCCTCTGCAGCCCCGAGCACGGCCCCTTGCCAGGGCTCCTCGGGGCCAGTTGTGGCCAGCGGTTCCCTGTCCTGGCAGGAGCGGGAGTCCAGCGGTGCCCTCCATCCCTCCGCCTCTCCTCCCTGTGCCAGCTTGGCAGGGGCACCTCCGGGACCTCCCTGCACGAGCCCCCCGGGGGTCTTCTGCCCTGGGCCGGGCACGGCCTGCTTGCACAGGCTGCAGGCGCCATGCTGCCTCAGGACGGAGCGGGCAATCGAAGCGGAGCCTCCGTCTCCTCTGCCAGAGCCGCCGGCTGTGCCTCGTCTGTCCCGGCCGCAGCCCGAGAGCGTCTCCACCGGCCCGGGCCCGACCCTGTGCCCCGGAGGAGCCCCGCAGCCTCTGCCCCGCCGCCAGCCCGCCTCTCCCCGGGCCCGTCCCCGTCCCCGTCCCCGTCCCCGCCGGCACCGGGGGGAGCGCAGCCAGCGGCCGCAGCCCGGCACCTCTCCGCACCCCCGCTGCCCGCCGACGGCCGCCCCGCCAGACCCCCGGCAGCAGCGGGCAGGGGCCGGGCCGCGCCCGGGGGACGCCCGACGGCTGCGCCGCTGCCCGCTCCCGCGGGGACCCGCTCACGGGCCCGCCGGCCCCGCGCTTCTGCCCTCGGGCCCCGCCGCGGCCTCCGCAGCCTCCGCGGAGCGAGGCCCACACGCCCCCTGCCCGCAGCCCCCGCACGCACCCACCGGGACCCCCGGCCCCCTCCGCGCCCACACCTGCCCCGCCGCTCCGCCGGGGCTCCCGCCGCACGGCCCGGCCCGGGCCCGCAGGGCCGCAGCCCACTCGAGCCGAGCCGAGCCCGGCTCAGCCCAGCCCGGCCCGGCCCAGACGAGCCGAGCCCAGCCGAGCCGATCCAGCCAGCCGTGCGGGCAGAGCCGGGCCGAGCCGGGCGGGGGGAGCAGGCGGCAGGCGCGGCCGGAGCGAGGCAGTGCCGCCTCCCCGGGACTCCCTCCCGCCTCTGCCGGGGATGGGGGGCGGGTGGCCGAGCAGCGCAGCGTCCCCGCAGGGCCCTCCCTGCCCTCTGCACCTGCGGGAGCAGACAAGTCCCCCCCAGGAGAGGCACTCCACGCTGTTCCATCCTTCCCCCGCTCTCTGCCCCCCTGCCCGTCCCCAGCGTCTTCCCGTCCTTTGGGACCTGCTCCTTGCTGCCCGGCCAGCTCCTCTGGGAAGCCCCTTCCCGGCCACTCTTGGGCCAGCAGGCAGTGCCAACGGCGTCCCTGGCAAGGGCCTGTGGCCCAACGCCTGTGGCAACCCAGCCCCGTCCTGCTGGGGAGGGCGAGGATGGGGCTGTGCTCGTGGCCGGGCGACAGCAGTGTGGGTTGGGGGGATGCTGCCATGCCCCCAGGGATGCCATAGCCGTGGACATGCTGTGCCTGCAGGGATGCCATGCCCATGGGGGTTGCCATGCCCATTGGGGTGCTGTGCCTGGGGGATTGCCATGTCTGTGGAGATTCTACGCCCGCAAGGAGGTAGGTGCTGTATCCCATGGGGATGCCGTGCCCCTGGAGATGCTGTGACCATGGTGGTGCCGTGCCAATTGGGATGCTGTGCGCACAGCGTGCTGGCACTGTGCGAGGTCTGCTGGTCCCTGCTGCAGGACTGGGTGATCAGTGTGACCATCAGCTGGAACTGCAACCTGGACCTGTCCGACAGCGAGTGCCACCCTCGCTACTCCTTCCACTACCTCCACCCCAAAAGGACTTCGGCTTCCCCTTGGCTACAGCTACAGGTGATGGCCCTGGCCCTGCCCTGGCCCCACATCCTTTATCCAGCCCTGCCCCACCATCCCCACAGCGCCCATTGGTCTGAGGATGCTCTGTGGTGGGGGGGCATCACCCTGGGGTGCTCCAGCCTCAGGCCAGCCCATCCCGTCCCTGCCCGGGTACCACCGGAGCTGCAAAGGGCCATGGTGGCAGGCTGGGGTAACACTCGCTCTGCCCGAGACCATCCAAGTCCCCCCCAGCTCTGAGTGACATGCCGCCCCCAGAAGGAGTTGCACTCCTGCCTGGGTGGGACATGTCCTACAGCCCCCATGTGTCACCACTGCCAGCCCCAGGCCTGTCAAGAAACCCCCGTGCTCAGCATCCCTGCCTGGGGCTGCTCCCTGCAGGCAGAATGGAGGGGGGGGACGGGACGGGACAGGACGGGACGGGGCGGGGGTGTCGTCCCCATCCTTGAGCCCTGCAGTGCTGACGTGCGGAAACAAACTCCACAACTCACGCAGAGTTACAAAGCAGCTATGTCTATTGCAGCGCTGGGTGCAAGGGGGATCGCTCCTCCAAACTTGCACACCGTAAAGGGTTAGTTATACACCTTATAGACATGCCATATATACACATTCACAAGGGTTTCAGGGAAATGATTAACATGTTCATGACTTTTCCGGGAACTCATTACCATAGGCTACTACCCACCCCGGTATGCCCATTATAGTCTCTCGATGGTCCTTCAGAATCCTCTGGGAGTCGTTGACTCCTTTTTAATCACTGTATTGTTTTGGTCAACTGTCCTTAACTGGTTGCCAAAGCCGCTGCTCTATGGCTCCAGATGGCTCTGCTCTCTGCCACTTCCAAGGTAGAGCTGCCCCAGGGTCACCATTCAGGAGCCTCTCAGCTACGACTCTCGCTATGCATTTTGCCATGTTGCAATGTCTCTCTGGATATTGTTTCCCCGTAGCGGGGCCATGGTGGGGACAGGCACATCCCCCAGCGCTCGTGGGGAGCTGGAGGGTCCTGGGGCTGCTTGCCCTGCTGCAGGCATGTGGGAAGAGCGCGGGGTCCCCCCAGCCCCCTCCGGGCACCGTCCCTGCCCACAGGCTGCCTGCAGAACCTGACACAGGCAGGCACCTTGGTTCGGGCGGCATTGCCCCCCCCGCTGCTACTGCAAGAGGAGGTCGCCCCTGACGGCACCTTGGCGTTGTCCCCAGAGCCCCCGGGGAGCACAGGAGGGGCTCTGCCCGCAGCCCCGGGGACCCTTTTCCCCCGGAGGGGGGCAGGAGCAGGAGCCGCCTGTCCGGCGCTGGCAGCCCCTTCCCCTAGAGCTGCAGGGGGACAGCCGGGGGGCTGCAGGGATCAGACACGGACAGGTCCGTGGTCCTTCCTGCCCAGCAAGGTCACAGCTCCACCCCCTCAGCTGCATGCACCCCCACACGGCCACAGCTCCTGCTTCCCCCCTCCCCAAATCTACACCTGCCTTCTACAAGCCAGTTCTTTACAGAAATTCAACATTAAAACCGCACCTGGGGGCCAGCACAGCCCTGCGGAGCACAGCTCCAGCCCTCGGTGCCCCCAGACCCCCGTGCCCGGCAGCGGGGGGCAGGACGGCCCCATGGTCCAGCTCTTCTCCCGCAGCTCCTCCGCGTTCGGCTCCCCTTCCCCCTCCTCTTCTGCCCCCGCCACCTCCTCCTCCCACACTCCTCTCTTGCCGCTGTCCTTCTGGAGGGAGACAGGGACAGCGCAGCAGTTCCTCCTGCCCGGCCAACACCTCCCTGCTCAGCTCAACCCCCCCCGCTGCTGCCGGGGTACGGAGCGCTTCCCAGCTCTGACCTCCCCGTAGCGGACGCGAGAGTCCAACTTCCCTCGGTACCTCCATAACCGGCTGGATCCATCCAGAGCAGGAACTCCCCGCAGCGGGAGCAGGAGATGGTCCGAGAGCGGAAGATCCCCTCGGAGTGGGTGCGGGAGGGCAGAGACTGCACTCCCCCCCCGCGTTGGCATCGTCCCGAGTTCAGAGCCTTCTCTGGGGGACACTGTGGGGAGGAGGCGGTGCTGGCAAAGAGAGGGGGTTCCCTTCTCCCCTCCCACCACTGGGGGATGGATGGGCCGAACCCATCCGACCCCATCCGAGCGGAGCCGACCCCATCCGAGCGGAGCCGAGCCCCGCCGGTGCCCGCGGGCGCGGTGCGGCTCCTCCCGCCGCGGGTGACGGCGCGCAGGAACCGGCCCCGCGGCACCGGGCGCTGCAGCTGCTCGTCCCGCTGCGCTCCGGCGGGGCGGCGCGGGCTCGGGGAGCTCCTGCCCAGGGCGGGGGCGGGCGGGCGGAGCGGGGCGCTGCCGGGGGCCGGGGGGCGGCCCGCGGGGGAGGGGGCGTGCGGCGATGGGAACGCGCGGACTGCGATATGCAGGATCGAAACCGGAATCCGCTGTATTAAGCAAGCGTGCTCTTTACATACCTTTCTACCAATGCAGTAATTTCCTACTGTACTTGTTTACACCATCGCGTACTCTAAAAGATCACGTTCCCACCGAAAAGGGAATCTCTCTTCCCTGTGAGCAGCACCTCCTTATCTCGGGAGGAGCTTCACACAACTTCATCGTCTGCCAGAACAGTGCTGCAGCTGCTTATTCCTCCCTATTAGTTCTACCCCACTTAACCCTTCTTTTGCCTCAGTCCCCACATCTCGTGATCATGTGTTGCCATCTCATGTTGAGCTTCTCATCAATCAGCACCCCCAGGTCCTTCTCCCCAGGGCTGCTCTCCACCCATTCTCCGCCCAGCCTGGATTTGGGCTGGGGATTGCCCCGACCCAGGAGCAGGACATTGCACTTGTCCTGGTTGAACTTGATGAGGTTGGCATGGGCCCACCTCTCCGGCCTGTCATTAGTAGAAGGCCAGGCCTGCAGCACCCCGGTTATCAGCCCAGCATGGGGGGGTTGCCCTGCACTGGGGGGGAAATGCCACAGAGGGAAGGTCTTGCCGAAGTGGAGGCCGCGCTCATGCTCCCTCTCCCCCATCCCTCCCCAGATTGCCCCAGCAGAAGGTCCCGAGGGCAGTGAGCAGATGGTCATCATCACGGGGCCACCCGAGGCTCAGTTCAGGGTGCGCTGGGTGGGGGCTATGGGTGGGAGGGACAGTAAGGGACAAGTCGTGGGCGTCCCTGTGGTCACCACGGTGCTGCCAGCCTGGCTTGGCCTCCCTCAGTGCCGGGGGAGCTCTTTGCTGGGTACAATGGTTTTGATGCTGCTGGACGTGGGGACATCGTCTCCTTTGGGGATAGAGAGGCAGAACGGGCGCTGCCTGATGGTTTTCCTCCCTGTCCGTCTCCTCCCCAGGCCCAAGGGTGAATATTTTGGAAGCTGAAAGAGGAAATCTTCTTTAACGTGAAAGAAGAAGTGAAGCTTGAAGCCCACATCAAGGTGCCTTCCTTCGCTGCCAGCCGTGTGATAGGCAAAGGTGTCAAGATTGTAGGGGGTGGTGCCCCGGGGATGTAGAGTTGGGCATCAGCCATCACCCCTGCCCACCCCAGGGGGACAAATCCTGGGTGCACAGTGGTTTCAGCAACGTCTTGACCCTCAGCCCCCATGTCCTGGTGGTGGTTCTCGTTGGTCCCAAGGAATGGGGGCCCACACAGGGTGCCTGGTGCTGTGGTGACAGCTGCAGCAGAGGATTTTGGCTCTTCCACAACAAAACCCTCTTGTGATTTGCTCCAGGTGAACGAACTGCAAAACTTAACCAGCGCGGAAGTCCTCGTGCCACGAGACCAAACCCCAGACGAGAACGAGGAGGTCATCGTTAAAATCATTGGGCATTTCTTTGCCAGTCAGGTACCGTTTGGCCATGGCTTTACCCGATATTCCCCGGCCGCTTTCGTCCACTGAGGAAAGGCGTGGGGTGGCTGAGCCCAGCACCACCTGAGCATCCCACCGCTCTTCTTTTGGATGGTCCCCGTGCCCCCAAGAGGCACTGAAGGTGTTTCGGTAACTCCCCCCGGCTGTGCGAGCGCTGAAATTGAAGATTGGCTCGATTGAGCTAAAAATGGGTGTTTTGAATGCTGTGCAGAGCAGCACCCAGGGTGTGAATGGACTCCCTGGTGCCGGCAAGGCCACCCACATCCCACCTGGGTGCATCTTCCATAACCTTGTCTCCTGTCCACTTCAGCGGAACGGTGGCCCCCCAAAAATTCAGGCTCTCTCGAGGAGTGAAGCACAAGTTAAAAAAAAAAAAGAACAAAACAAAACAAAAAATTAAAAAAAAAAACAAAAACAAACACACACCAGCACCACCCCCACAAAATTAATTACAGCTTGTCCAGAGTGAAAAGTTGGGAGTGGCGAGATGCTCAGTGGGGGCTCGGGAGTGGTTGGTGGGGGGAGAAGAGGTGCCCTGACCCCCACCTCTTGCTTTTCCCCTCTCCTCCCCAGGACTGCACAGCGCAAGATGAGGGAATTGCCCCAGCAGGTGAAGCAGCAGGAGCAGAAACACGCTCCGGGAGCCCCGGCCTCGCAGCACAGCAAGGGAGGCTCCCGCCGTGCCGCCCAGCACCGCCCGATGACTGTAACCCCGCCGCCAGACATCCCCCCCCCCTCCCCCACCCCCAGCAGGTCAGGGGAGCAAACCAAAGACCCCCCCAAACACACAGCCCCCCATTCCCCGCGGCGCTGCGAGGATGCACAGCCGAGGGGTACGGGGAGGGCTCTCTCCATCCCACAGCCTCCCCCTTCCTCCTCCCTCGCCTCCCGACGCTCTCCCTTTAGTTGGACTAACGTGGGCAGGTTTGGGTACCTCAGCACCTCACGCTTGTGTCTCCCTTTTAGAGATTTTGTGTGCCTTGGAAACCTGAGAGTTGGAGGTTTTTTTTATTAATTTTCTAATAAAAAAAGAAACGAGTTGGACAAAACGATGGGAATAGGCAGCACTCTGGTCATTCTCTCCGGGGCGTTGTGGAGGAAGGCTGCCAGTCTTCCTCCCAGTGTACTTTTCCCCGTTGGCTCCAGACTGCTGCTGGGGCTGAGCTCTGAGCCGCCAGAGCGGTTCTCAGCAGACGGTCACTCGGCGCAGACAATGAGGCCCTGAATAGCCCTTCCTGTGCTCTTGATGGCTCCGGACGGCTCTGCTCCTCTGCTGCTTCTAAGGTGGGGCTGCCCCAGTGCCCTCACTCAGGAGCCCTTTGTCTGTGCAGGTCTCACTTGTGACAGGGTGTGGGGGTGTTGCCAAACTAACTGCTGTGCTGCGATGTGGGAGTGGGTGTTCCTGCCCGTGTCAGTGCCAGAGCTCTTCCGTAGTCTCCTTCTGCCAGCGGAGAGCCAGGGGCCGCTCCTTCGGGAGAGAGCTTGTTTAAAGAGAGGAAAAAAAAAAAGCGGGGGGGGGGGAGGGAAGTGGGAAAAGAAAAAAGGGGAAAAAAGAGAAAAAAAGGGGAAAAAAGTGAAAAAATGAGAAAAGTGAAAACGGGGGAAAAGGGAGAAACAGAGAAAAAAGGGAGATAAGGAAAAAAAAGGGAAAAAGAACAAAGAGGAAAAAGAGGAAAAAAGTAAAAGAAGAGAAAAAGTAAAACGGGGAAAAGGAGAAACAGAAAAAAGGGGGAAAAGGCAAAAAAAAGGGAAAAAGAAAAAAGGGAAAAAAGAGAAAAAAGGAGGGGGAAGCGAAAAACAAAAGGGAGAAAGAAGAAAACCCCACATATTAAAAAACAAAGGTAGAAAAGAAAAAAAAACCAAACAAACCAAGGAAGGAAAGTGGGAACAGCCGCGGGGCAGGAGGAGGGACAGGAGCCGGGGGAGGGGGGGGGGCGCCGTGGGGGGAGGTGGCGGTGCCAGCGCCGGCCCCGGGGGCTGCGACACCACGTTTTTGTCCTCTACTGCAAAGTGTTCTGTGAAAAAACCCCAACCAAATCCCACCCAACGACAACATCAAAAAACAAAGAGAAATCTCTCCAGCTCACAAGAGCCTGAGCTCGCTCTCCGTTGCGCTCTTTCCAGTGTCTCGGGGGGGTCACGGCCGAGCTGAGATTGGGGGGTGGGGGTGGTGGGAGTTTGCCCCATGGCTGTGATGGGGGGAGAAGGGGTGGGTGGGGAGTGGGGGATGTGGTGTGGGGGTTTCAGCAGCACAGTAATTAGGCCCGTGTAATGGGGAAGCTCAGATGCCCCCTAACCACCCCACCCCCCCGGTGCTTCTCTAGCCAGGCGAGCGCTGGGCGTCCCCCCCGCAGGAGAGGAGCGCACCTCCGGGGTGGGTGGAAGGGCATCACCCAACGGGGAGAGGACCAAGATGGGGCTTGGGTGTCCCTTGGGGTGGCCAGGTGGCGGGGTAGGGCTGCCACGATGAGGGACACCCCCACGCCTTTCTCCATGGCTCCCACAGCTCTGCTCCCTCCCTCCCTCCCTCCCACCCATCCAGTGCCACCGGAGAGGTGGTGTCCCCCCTCCCGGGGCGGGCAGGGGCTGTGCCACCCCATCTAACACCTCAGCGCACCAAAGCACCTCACTGGGGGAGGGACCCTGTGCCTGGTAGCCCCGTGCTCCCCAGCACTGTAAGGATGGGGCTGAGCACCCACCACGGCCACCCTGTGCAAACCAAAGACCCCCACACAGACCCCCCCCACCCCCATTCCCCGTGGCACTGCGAGGATGCACAGCCGAGGGGTACGGGGAGGGCTCTCTCCATCCCACAGCCTCCCCCTTCCTCCTCCCTCGCCTCCCAACGCTATCCCTTTCGTTGGACTAACACAGGCAGAGAGAGAGAGAGAGAGAGGTTTTATTATTCTTTTTTTTTTTTTAATTTTTTATTTCCTAAAAGCCACCGGTTTTCATCCCAGGCATGGCCAGAGGAGCTCGCCCAGCGTTGAGGGGGGGAGGTTGGGCTGCAGCGCACAGCACAGAGGCTCATCAGTTTTTAGAATTAATGTAACGATAACGAAACAAATGGTGATTTTTAAGTTTTGTAAGGACTTTATTTTATTTATTTATTTATTTCATTTCAGAGGGGGTGGGGGCGGGAGGGGGATGTTTGTTTTTTATCATAAGCCGGCTTTTCTAGAGGTTAAAGGAAAGGCTGTGCTCGGCCGTAAACGCTTTGCGGAAAGATCCCGGTTGCAAGGAGAGAAGGGGGGAAAGAGGGGCAGGGGGGGAAAAACAGATTTCCAAGAGGTTGTCAGCCCAGGGCTGGGGGAAAAAAAAACCCCAACACTAGCAAAAATATTAATTTTTTTTTTAGTTTCAAAAGTAACACACACACAACCCCCAACCCCCGATGACACACACAAATCCACACACAAAAACTACCTCAGGCTTTCATACCTCAGCACATTGTGCTTCTGTTCCTTTTAGAGATTTTTTGTGCCTTACAAAACTGATAGCTGGAGCATTATTTTTGTTTATTTTCTTAATAAAAAAAAAAAAAAGACTTGGAAAACACGCTCTCTACTGAGTGCGAGGCGGGAGAAGGAAAGCAATCCCACGGGTGCCAGAGCTCTTCCATAGTCTCCTTCTGCTGGCTGAGAGCCAGGGGCCGTTCCTTCAGAGAAAGCTTGAGAGACGTTTAAAGAGAGAAAAAGAAAAAAAACAAAAGAAAAAAATGGGGGGAGAAAAAAAAAGAGGGGAAAGAAGAACAAAGAGAAAAAGAGATAAAAGGGGGGGAAGAAAAAAGGGGGAAAAAGAAAAAAAGGGAAAAGGAAAAAAGGGGAGGGAAGAGAAAAAAAAAGGAAAAGGAAACAAAAACCCCAAATATAAAAAAAAGAAAGGTAGAAAGGAAAAAAAAAAACAACCAAACCAAGCAAGGAAAGGGGTGAAAGCCCTCGGCAAGACGAGGGACGAGAACCGGGGGTGAGGTGGCGGTGCTAGCGCCGGCCCCGGGGGCTGTGACACCACACTGCAAAGTGTTCTGTGAAAAAGCCAACCAAAACCCACCCAACGACAACATCAAAAACCAAACTCACAAGAGCCTGAGCTCGCTCTCCGTTGCTCTCGTTCCAGTGTCTTCGGGGGGTCACAGCCGAGCTGAGATTGGGGGGTGGTGGTGGTGGGAGTTTGCCCCATGGCTGTGATGGGGGGAGAAGGGGTGGGTGGGAGTGGGGGGTGTCGTGTGGGGTTTTTTTGGGATGGTGGTGGTTTTTTTGAGGTGGTGGTGTTTTTTTTGCCAGGTGTCCCTTTACCCAGTGGCTCGGGGAGTGTGACGAAACGGGAAAAAGGGCTTCACTGAGAGGTTCAAATTAATAATTTCTTTGGACTTCGGTCACGGGCCCAATACGTCACTATTGCAAGTTCTGTGTGTGCGATGGCGATTACACTATTGCGGTTTAGAAGCAATTAGCGGGATCCACTATTGCGAGCTACAAATGCCCCCGACAAGTAGCAACACAAACCACAAGGGCGCTAGATATTAATGCCTTAAAAGAGTGCACCAGTCACAAACTCAATCGCATGCCCTATACCGTACGGATGTTTCTTAGTCACTTACCCTCTCTCTCTCAGGTGAGGTCACTCCATCCCGGGGAAGTTACCCTGTACAGCGTCCTGGATGGGGGGGACAGATCTCCGAGGGGCCAGCTGTATCCTTGGAGGATTCCCCATTTGTCTCCCCAGACCCTGCGGTTTATATTTCCTGACTCGGTGAGGGTGCAGGATTATGCCCGAGTGGATTACACTGTCTGGGATATTTCCCTCTGGTGGAGCCATAGCGAAGTCTCTGTTGCCAATTTGTGACGTCCGGTGCTCAACGTCACGGGAAGAGTGGTGGGATGGGACTCGGGGCATTTTGATTGTTAAGGGCCATTTGGTTTTGGTTGTTCTGTGCCATCTGGAGATAAGCCCGGGCTGAGCTGTTTTGCAGCTCCCCCCACGTTCTCTCTGCACAGCCACGGCACAGCGGAGATGGAGCTGAGTGGGACGGCAGCTCCCTGCCTCTCACCTCTGGTGCTCTGAAACCGGCTTGGCTGGCTGCTCCCACACAGTGTGTTACTGGCTTGCCCAGCAGGTAAAGAACCCAGATTTGGGACACCACTGGGGTGTCCGTAAGGGGTCCTGGGGGGGACTCTTGCAGGCCAGAGGGAGTCTGGGGCAGCCCTTCAAGGATCTGGGGGTCCCCTCTGGTGCCTCTGGGGAGGGTTTTGTGGCTGGAGAGGGCTGAGCTGGTTTCAAGAGGTGCTTCCTCCCTTTCTCCAGCCCACCCAGCTCCCCCGACACCACCACCCCCCGAGGTTGGTGGGTGCCCGCAGTGCCAGCCTGTCCCACTGGGTTGGGCACTGAGGGGGGCACAGCCCCAGCCGCGGGATGGGAGGAGGACTCCGTCCCCTCCCTCAGCAGCTTCTCGGCTAGCGGATGAAGGAACGGAACTCAAGTCAACACAGGAGAAGCAGGGAGTGTGGGGGAGACCCCCAGATCCTGCCCCAGACCCTCAGCCTGTGCCCTGCCCTGCCCGCGCTGGGCAGCCCTGCCCGCCTGCTGAGGAGGGGGTGCTGCCCACGGGCCCCGATAGAGGAGACAGGGTATAGCGGGCTCTCTTCTCTCTCCTCCTCTGCAGGGCAACCGAGGAGGCAGCACCCACTGGGCTCCCTGCCAACCATATACCATCGAAGCAGTGATGCCTCTCTCTACCCCCTGCCCCCCCCCCCAAGCCCCCAGGTCCCCCTGCCCTCCTCTGCCGTCTATAGGTCCTATCAGTGGGGACAGCTCCTTCTAGTCCAGGCACCCCCCGGGCTCCTGGGCCCCCCGAGGGCCACCGCAAGAGCCCCTGCAGCCTGTGCTCGCTGGCCAACTCGGAGGACTGCAGCAGCCTGTTGAGGAGCAGCTCCTCTTCCCAGAGATCCCTCTACCACTTCCTGGAGCCCTGGCCCAGTGCAGCAACAGAGCCAGTGGTGCTCACACACTCAGGACACCGCCGCTCTCCCATGGCTGCTGGTGGGGCAGTGGGGAAACTGGGGCTGGTCCTCAGCCAGGAGCCTCCACAGGATCTGCCAGCAGGGACCGAGAAAGAGTGGGTTCCCAGGCAGGGAACAGAACTGAGCGTGGAAGCATACGCTGTGGAGCTCTGAGCTGCTGCGTGGTGCCAGGTCTATCCAACGTCAGGCAGTATGTTCCCAGGAGAGATGTCACCGCTGACAACTCTTCCGAGGAAGTGGGGCCGTTTCTGTAGTCGTAGCCTGCCTGGAGAAACAGCCCCACGGAGCTAAGGGTCTGCTGAGCAGCAAGGGAGCAGAGTCGCTGACTCTCAACCAAGGACTGAAGTACAGCAACCCACTCTATTGCCTTCCCCCTTCGCCCGCTGCCTCCCACAGTTTGGAAGAAAAGAACCAGGGAGCTCCAAGTGAGGGGACCCCTCCCCCACTCCCCCAAATCTGCCCCCAACATCCCCAAAGCTCCCCAAAGATACGGGACTCCTCCCACACACCTCCACTCCCCACACCGACAACCCTCCCCCTCCCCCAACGCTCCAAAAAGCAGCAGTCCTTAGGGCAGACTCCTTAAGCTGACTCCACAGCTACGGCTCCCCGTCGGCTCTGGGGGAGACAAGGGGGCCCCGGGGGTGTCCGTGGGCTTTAAGGGGGTCCCAGGGCTGCCCACGGGCTCCCAGCAATGCCCGTGCCCACCACCCACCCCCGCTTCAGGGGGCCCAGCGCCGACACCCCCCGACCCATCTCGGGGGTACCTGGGGGGACTCGGCCGCGGGCTGGAGGCGGGCGAAGGGGGCACGGCCGGGCTGACCTGCCGGGGGGGGGCTGAGAGCGGAGCCCAGAGCGGAGCCAAGCGCCCGGACAGGCGGGCCCCGGGCACCCTGCGCTGCGGCCGGGGCTGCCGCCACCTGTGAGGAGCGAGCGCGGGGTGAGAGGGCGGCAGTGGGGGACGGGGGAGCCTGAATCGGCCCTGTTCTCCCCGAGGACCCCCCACTCGGCTCTGTCCCCCTCAAAGAGGCCCAGGCCGCCCCCCGAGCCCCCCAGCCCGGTCCCGCCACCCCACAATCCCCCGAACTGGCCCTGGACACCTCCGCACCACCGCTCCTGCTGCCGCCGCCGCCGCCCCGCCCGCCCACTCTCCCTCTCCCGCTCCTGCTCTCCTCGGCGCCGGTCCCCCCCGTCTCCCCCGGTACCGACCGTCGCAGGTACCGACCACCGACGCACACCGGAAACGTTCTCCTTCGCTTCCGCCCAACCGCGCACGCGCCGAAGGGCCAACCCGGGCCACGCCCCCCAGCGTCGCCGCGGCGAAAGCGGGCGAGAGGGGCGGGGCCGCGCCGAGGAGAACGAGGGGGCCGGGCCCCACCGCAGCCCCGCACCGGGCACTGCGAGTTCGAAACCGTCCCTGCCCTCCCCAAAATCAGCCGGGACCGCCCGAAACCAGCCCAGCCTTCTCCAAAATGAGACGGACGTCCGCCTGCAGAGCCCCGCCAGCCCCCCCGACGGACATCACGGGGATGGGGGCAAAGAAAACAACCAGAAAGGTACTGAAAATAACGTGGAGACGGTGCTTAGAGATCCTTCCGAGAGGCAAAACCCGGGCTTTGTTCTCATTTTTGAACACGGGGTTTCGCAGTGCTTCGCGGGCAGTGGTTATCCAGGGGCATCAGCTATCCCGGGAAGCGAACGTTCCCATCCCGTGTGGCAAAAGTCCATTCGCATGAATAACTTAAACAGAACCAGCCCACAAAAGGACAAGAGGCACCTTTGGTCACCCTTTGCTTGAAGCTTCGCTAAAACTGTATACTCAGATTGGCCCTTTCCTGCAGTTTCTTTCCCAGAGTTTTGCCCCAAACCCACGCTTCTAGCCCCGCTCCCCAAGCCCTCCCTCGGGGCCACCACCTTTCCCCAGCCCAGCCTGTCCTTAAAGCTTTTCTTTCCACACACAGCCCTTTCCACTCACCTCCCTCCGGGGCCTCCTCTCTCACAGGCACCTCACAGCCCTGCAAACCTCCCTCTCCCGAAAACCCATTCCCCTCACTCCCCCCTCACACAACACCTATTCCCCTCACACACTCGCTCCCACCCCCCCCCACCATCCTCTCTCCTCCCCCTCCCCCCATCTTTCGCCCCCCCTTCCCCTCTCCTCCCATTCAAAATGGCCCTTCCCTCCCCCTCTCGCCTTTTCCTGCCTCAGCCCCCGCCCCCCGCTCAGGTGACACCGCACACAGCCGCCATGAGGCGCGGCGGGGAGGGCCGGGGCTGTGAGAGGCGATGGCGGTGAGGGAATTTTCCTCTTTTTTCCTCTTCTTTTCATCTCCTCAGGCTTCGGGCAGCCCCGCGTGGGCGGCTGGAGATCCCCCCCTCCCCTTCCAGGAGTGGCCCCGGCCCTGGGGCGGCCCCCGCCTCCCTCCTCCCCACAGGCTCTCCTCAGGGAGAGCCCCCAAATCTGTCCCCTGGGCAGCTCCACAGCCTCCTGTGTGTCCGGGAATGGGGTTTCCCTCAGGGAGAGTCCCGAAATCCATCTCTGTCATTGCCCTACAGCCTCCTGCATGGCTGGGAGCAGTGATTCCCTCAGGGATAGATCCCCCCTCATCCCCAAACCTATCCCCAGGGTGGTCCCACAGCCTCCTGCATGGCTGGGAGCAGTGTTTCCCTCAGGGAGAGCCCCCAAATCCATCCCCAGGGTGGTCCCACAGCCGCCTGTGTGGCCAGGAACGGCGTTTCCCCCATGGATGGAGCCCTCTCCTTCCCCCTACCCCACTCCTGGGCAGCCTTTTCCTCCCTCCCACCTTCTCCCCACAGCTCTTCCAGGGCTGGGAAAACACTCCTGCCCTTTCTCTTCCTGCGGGTTTTGAGAAGAGCCCCCTGTCTTCCCAGCCCACACGTGGGGTGTGGGCAGCTCCACGCCTTGTGTTTGAAGCGGGAATTGGGATATTTCAGTTTTCTTCTGCCATCAGGCATGGTTGTGAAAGGGCCAGTTGTAGTGGTTAGGCTTTGGTGGGTGAGTAACAGCAAATCTTATTGAACTTTTCCTTTTTTTTAGATTTTGTGTAGGGGGCTCATTGTCCTCACGCCCGCGAGTTCTGCTCCAGGTCAAGCGAAGCCCCATGGAACTGGCCCTAAGGGCGGCGGCAGCCATGGACCAGCGCCCCTTCGGCGTCGAGAACGTGGTTTATTTTGAGGTGAATCTCCCTGTTTTTCTTGAGAAGCGGGGGTCTGGTTTGTAGCGAGGCTTAAAACCCCGGGTTGTGCCTGAGTGTGGGGCTGATTTCAACCTCAGGGGCTGCGACTATGTCCAGCTCTGACTCACAGCCCCGGCAGCACCGTCAGCGCGCTGGTCTCAGCGTTCTCTTGTATTTTGAAGGGTTTCTTACGGATCGGCAGCAGCCGGGGATATTTAGCAGCTGTGTATTGGTGGTGGAATCCGTGTGGTGAAAAGATCTTTGGGGTAAAGAGGTGAATAGGTGGTTTGTTTTTTTTCACCTCGAGAATGTTTCTTGTTGCCTTGTACCTGTAAAAAGATGTTCAAATCGTTAAGGTGTTCAAATCGTTTCATAAAATTACCCCCTAGACAGGAATATGTTTTGTGGTTGGTTTGGGTTTTTTTATAAGAGTCCTTTCAGCCTGCTCTCCAGGTGGAAATGGGCAATGCAAAGGCATTACAATGACAGATTTGCTAAATATGTTGCCAAGGTCTCTATTAGTGGCTTTCCCTGAAGCGGGGAAAAGACGTCCTGTTTAATTCTTGTTTGCATTTCAAATTCTCTGTGAAATGGATTAAGCAGAGAGGGCTTCTTTTTGTGGGTCTGCCCTTGGGAGGAGAACGCCTTTAGGAAAAGGCTTTTCTGGAGGGGACGGAGAACTTAATTGCTGATGTCTCTAAAAGCGCGCCCTGTTTGGGTACTTTGAATTTTCCAGTGTGGGAAAAGCCGCAGAAGTGTGTATTTCTGTCCAGCTGCAGAGAAATGGGTAATACTGAGCCCTACAATAGCTTGGTTGTTTTTTTTCCCCTGTGTGATGACTGGTGTGGAGGGAGTTTGTAACAGAGTCAACTTCTGATTGTGGGCAGCCCCTGTTTTAGGAACTGTTGCGCAGATTGCTTATCGATGCAACTGCTGCCGCGACTCCCGCACTCCCTGCTGCTGTCAAGCTTTTATTACTTGTTCTGAAAAGCTCTCAAAATACGTGCTGAGCTGCGCGGCTCCCCCGAGCCAGGTGTCCACGGCCACTGCCTCCTCGGCTCCTGTTGGCCATGGCTGACTATTTTCAGCAGGATTCGAGTATGTCTGTGTGCTCCTCCTTCCCTTTTAGCCATCTGTTATTTGAGTTTGGGACTCGGAGGCCTTACTGTCTTCCTGCACTCTGTTTTTTATCACTGTTGACAGTTCTGGATTCACCAATAACAGTGCTCAGCGCTTACATCTGGAACGCCCTGAAAACAATGAACTCATTGATCCAGGGCCAAAGGTTTAGAAATAAATTGAACAAGGTCAAGCCTTGGGATCTTTAGTAACATGATTCGGAGCCTCTCACCTGGCTTCTTGGTGGAGCTGGCACAGAGGTCGGTGATAATCCAAAACTGCAGAGCGAGCTGGGTGCCCGTGGAAGGGGAACCACGCTCTCAAGTGGAAATACTTGGGGTCTCGTTGCCTGTGGGAGGGAAAGGGACGTCAAGAGTCAACCTAAAGGAACTTCTCACCTTCAGAGGTCGCGCTCTGGAGGTGACGGTTAATTGAGGGGAGTCGTGGAAGTGTGCCTTACTGAGCAAGATGCTGCTGCTGGCCCGAGACTAAATGTCTCCAAAGTTTGGGATTGGTTTAAGTGCTTTTTGGTTATTAGCTGGATGTCACTCTTAGAAGCACCTCTTGCCCTGTCTGGAGGGGTTTGCTGCTGCCTCCTGCATTGGGCCGAGGGGACCGGCAGCCCTCAGGACAGGGACTTTCTCAGGCGCGGAGGTTAAACCCGGTGCGTGCTGCTTAAAAACTGCTCTGGGTGTTAGTGCAGCGGTCACGGTGAGAAACGTGTTGGCTTAGGGGAGCCCGAGATTTGCATTCCTCTTAAGTGCGGGGGATTTTGGGGAGCCTGGGTGGTACAATCCCCTTCCTGCTCCCAGATTCCTGTCACTGAATGCCTATTTTAAAGCTTTCCTTGCAGGCAGAATGACATCTGCTTTTGAGGATTGTTTCTTTCCCTGCAGGGTGGGAAAATCTACAGCCTGGCTAAGGCCGCAGAGGAAGAAAAC
Source organism: Vanellus vanellus (assembly GCF_965231255.1). Lineage (NCBI taxonomy): Eukaryota > Metazoa > Chordata > Aves > Charadriiformes > Charadriidae > Vanellus > Vanellus vanellus. The sequence goes on from NW_028126823.1 coordinate 147,694, forward strand.
TTGTCAGTTTCCTGGAGCAAACTGCAGTTTGGAGAGGGGGGTGTTTTGCCAGAGCGCCTTTTAGCACCTCGTCGGGCACATTTCTTTTCCCTGGGGGCTGAGGTTTAACATGGCCTTTTCATTTGCCTAGCTTTTGGTTGTATGAATTAATGGGTGTTTCAATGGGAACCACAAGACCTAATTTCTCAGTCGCCATCTTAAAAATTGTGCAGGGACGGAAGTGGGACAGGGAGGTGACCGGAGTGAAACGCTGAAGGCTGTTAAGGCTGGAATAAGGAATGGCGGGGCTTGTTCTGGTCACACACTATGACAATAAAAGGCCACGAGTTCCTCGTGGAGGTAAAGAACCGACAATCTGGGAGGGCGTTCAGGGATTTGCCTCATCGAAGGGTTTCCAGGGGAATATGGGGGTCACTCTCCATCTCATTCCTGGTGAGCTGCCTGCCTGTTAAGACCATTATTACTTTATAATCACGGAGGGAGGCCCTGAATTCAGGTTTGGGAAGCCATTAGCTAATTTTGTGGTTAATGCTTTTTTTTTTTTCAGAGTGAGTCTGTGAATCGGTTCTCTGTGCTGAAGGTGAGACACGTCCTTCCCTCTGCTTTGGCAATGGCCGCTTTCCTTGGGCACAGGGACCGCACACCCCTCTGGTCCTTTCTCTGTAAGTAAATCGTGGCTGTGCCGCCTTCCTGCCCGGCCTGGGGAGCTTGTCCTTTACTGAGTGAGAAAGCAAGTTTTTCCCTGGAAGAAATAAAGAGATTTAAAAATCTCTGTCCTTCTGTGCAGCAGTGCCGTCCCAATGCGGCCTCGGGAGAGGCACCTTTCCTCCAGCGCTGGAACCATGGCAGGGAAGGGACCTGCTATATCGTTAGGTGGACGAATTTCATCGTTCTTTGGCAAGAAACGAATGTGGTGACAATGGTGACCTGGTCCAGCCAGCCTTGGTGATCAGTCCGCTCCTCCCTTTCCCTGTGGGAAGGCTCCGAGGATCTCCTGGGCTGTAGGAAAGGGGAGGCAGTAAGGATGCTGTGCTGGGGAGCTTTGACTGCCTTTGCTGTCTTCCAGATGGAGAGATGGTTCCGCAGCACTTGGGAGCTCACCTTCCCCAAACGCTGAGTTTGCCATTTGTTATCCACAAACGACGTGTTTTTCCGTGCAGGAAATGGACTTTTCAGAAATTCCAGTGCGTTATGGAAAGAAAACGCTCCTGGAGTTTTTAATGCAGGTCATTCTTTTTTGGTGTAGCGGTTAAAACGTGACGTCTGTAACTTTGAAACGAATATTTGTATGCATCTGTCAATGGGTACAATTCATGTAGCCGCTCAAAGGAGAAGGGATCTTAACCGCATTTCTGATTTTAGGCTGTATCGTGATAATGCCGGGGATTGATGTCGCGCTGGAGATTTTTCTCCAGTTTCCACCTTTTGCCACTAAATGAGCGGCAGAGATTTTCCAGCTAGACAGGCAGTGAGCTCTACGCAGGAATGTGAGCGCGGATCCAACGTTGACGGTAATTAAACTACGTTGTTCAGAGGTTCCTCCTTTTAATGAAAGCCTGGAAAAGTGAAAAAGGAGGTGCCTTTCTCCTTTGGGATTGCTGTTGTGGCAGAGGGGATGGAAACAACCCACGGGGGTTTTGCTCCGCTCCTGGCTTTGGCTTGGAAAAAGCCCTGAACGGTTTGATCCCTGTGGGGCCAACTCTGAGCAGGGTGAGGGGCAGCTGTGCCAGGAGATCCAGAGGGTCCATCTCCACAGCTTCCGTGTCCAGTGAGCAGTTTCCCCGAAAGGAGGGAAATTCTGGGAGAATGGGGAGCGGTGTGTGATGATGAGGGCGGCGAGGAAGGCTAAAGGATGATCTCGATGATTTTAACTTGTGCTGTTTTTTCTATACATCTTTTGGGCAGAATGGATGGGGACTTTGGGTTTAGCCGAAGAAGGATAACCCTAAAATCAGCGTTGGGCCGTGAGTTCCGGCCCAGCGGTCAGAATAACTGCAAACCCTGGGGAAAGGGGGCTGAGGAGCGGGTGCACGGTTGGTTCGGCAGCGGGGCTCTGCCAGTCCTTGCTGTTGCTGTTGACCTGCTCCCCATGGCTTGGCCAGTTCTCCCACTGCCCCGCAGCGCTGCAGAGGGTAACAGAGGGGTTATTTTGGCTGGAGTATACCCCCGTGCTTGCCAGAAATGGCCAGTGCTAGCCCAGGCTGGGCTTGCCACTCAGGCTGACCTCATGATGCCGGTTGCCGGCCTCCCGCGTTCTACACAACATTCCAACGGTGGTCTTGGCCCACCGTCGCAGCTCTTCTGCTGCTGGCTGTCGGTCTCAGAGTGAACCTCGCCAGTTTGCTCAGCGTTTGAGGAAGGAAGTGGCAATTTTCTTGCCCGATGGGGCGCAAAAGGGCTCACGTGGTGGAACGGTAATGCTGTTGGTGGCGAGAAGGGGCTGTGGGAGTTGTTAGAGGGCAGTTGGTGACGCTGTGCTGGGAAATAACTGCCGTACCTGACACGTCCCCTCCTTCGAAGCGGGTGCGTGCTAGCGTGCTGTTCCCAGCTCTCCTTCCTCACCTCCTCTGCCTTAACAATTTCAGACACGTCAACGTCGGCAGTGAATTTCAGGCCGAGATCCCAGACCTCCAGGACAGATCCCGGTTGGAGGAGGAGGAGGAGGGAGCATCGCTAGTGTGGAAGCCCTGGGGAGACATCGCAACGAACCCGGAAACACAGGACAGAGGTTTCTCTTAACGCTTTTCTTCCCAGGTCCCCCCCGAGATACTAAGGGTCGAAAACTGCACGTTTTCACAGCAGCTGTTTGTCCGTTGGGACCCTCTCCCTCTTTTGCTTGACCGCCTTCATGGCTGGTAGCACCCGAGGGTGGCTCAGATCTGGTGGGACAGTGAACAGATAACAACCGGTGGTGCTCTGAGTTGCGTCCTCTGGGAGAGACAGTCAGGGGCATTTGTAGCTGTCCCACGTCAGCTGCAGCGACCTCGGTAGAGGGGAGATCTGTCTCTGGAGCTACCGGTCCCAAAGCTGCTCTGAAGGGAGAGAGCGTGATACCGGATAACCTGCCTTTTTTTCGGTGCCTTTTCTGGGTCTCCAGTCTGTCTGCTCTGTTTGCCCTCTGCCTTGTATCGCACTTTTTCTCCTTTCTTGACGAAAACTGACTTTCTGTTGGTTTTTGTTGCATTTCTAGTGACAAATCTGCTCAACTTCGCCTGCTCCAATGTCATGCCGGGGGGGAGAGCCAACCTGGAGCATGCCTTGCACCGCCTGCATGAAGCTCTGGTAAGAAGCAGCTCTTTTCGAATTCCTACTGGACTAGGAAATATTCTCATCAACTGCCGTGGGCGGAGGTGACCCCGACACGCTGTTGCTGAGCACCGTCTTCCCACAGTGGGCTGAAGAGTTGACCTTTTGGCCCCTGTTGAGAGGGAATCTAAGTCTTGTTCTCTGAACTCCTGCAGGAGGGTCTGGAGATGCTGCAGTCTGGGGCACCCCAGCGACCTGAATCCCATCCCCTGGCTGATTATCATTACGCAGGTAAACTGGAAGCAGAGCTTGTTGCTTCTCCGGGAATGCGAGCGGGTACTGCCGTTCCCTTTGTTCTGATTGAAAGAAGTGATTTTTAGAAACATGCGAGCAGCGGTTCGTGTTCTTTGGGGCAGGGAAATAGTCTTTTTAATCTGTTCTGGGGGCCTTTTGGCACGGGGAATGCCTTGTCCCTGTGTTCTAGCCTGCTGCTGTCCCTTGCGGTGACACCCCACGCCGCCCAACGCTCCTCCTTTCCCTCGCGCCCCGGCTTTACTGCGTGCAGGGCTTGCTCTGCTGGCAGCCATAACTGCTCGTGCTAACAAACTGCCTGCGGTGTTGGCTAATTGCTTTCCGAAGGAGGAGACATGTGGACGCGTGACGAATAAATTGTGCGCGTTTCCGTGAGGTTGCAAGGGGTCTAATCGTTTGCACGTGGCTGTTTCTTCCCAGGCTCAGACACTTGGACGCCCCTGGAGGAGCAGTTGTTTAAAGAGGCTTTTTATGTGCATAAGAAGAATTTCCACCTGATCCAGAAGAAGGTAAAGCCCTTAGACCGAGGCGGGTCACGGGTTGGTAGCGTGGAGGGGAGTTTTAACCCAGAAAAGTCGTCTTTTGAATGGTGCGTTGGAATCCTGTCCTTGGGATGCTGCTTCATGCTAAAAAGATACCAGTACAAGACATAATTGGCTCTAATGTCTACCGAATTTGCCCGAATATCAACCGAATATTTAATCTCTCCAGTACAAAATACAGGAAATACTAGAAGAAAACTGACACGTTCCGCTGACCATCGGCATGAAACGTACAGTTCTGCCCTCCCAAGGCTTCTTTACGGCCCTTTCAGAAGAAGGGGGCTCGTTTTCGGCCTGATCTCACCCGTGCGTTGTGCTGTGGGAACCGCAGACACAGGGGAGGACAAACAGCGCTGGATAGATCCATCCTGGGTCTGTGCCTTCAGCGTTTTCCTGCGGTATTTCCCTCATCGATCGCTTCTGGTTTTCTCCCGACAGATTCAGACGAAGACCGTGGCCCAGTGCGTGGAATATTACTACACCTGGAAAAAACACGTCAGGTTTGGCGCCACCCGACCAGGATGGACAGCCAAAAGGCTGCAGCGAGGCACGGATGAGGTGGAGGAGGCTGAAGAGAAGGTAGGAAAACTGCTGGGGTGGGTGCGAGATGCTGCTCCTCCATGGACGCATTGTCCCGGGCTCTGGGAAACGATCCCCTTTGCATTAAACTTGCTGCTGCTGATTTTTGGGGATGTTCTGTAACGTCCCAGTACTCCGTCAAAGGAACTGTTGGTGACCCACCTCTGCGCGGGTGTTGCCAAAACCTTCCTTGCCAGGAAATGGGACTTTGGCTCACAGAAACACATATTATTTAGGGTTTTTTTTGGTGGTAGACACCGGGTAACCATGTCCCTTCAGTGCTCAGTAATTCTACGTTTTAAACCCATTTTACAGACTTTTGTGGAGGAAAGTGCTGTTCCGCTGAGGACGGTAGAAATAATACGGTTTTTCTTTCACCATCTGTCTTTGCACCCCATCCTCCCCGTCGAGTTTCAGCATTTTTTGGGCTGTTTTAGTGTTCGGAGGAGCTCACTGGGGCAGGCTGGGGCTGATAGAACGCGTTCCACCCAGCACTCAAATAAACCCCTCAGTGTCTGGGCCGTCTGGGGATGTTTCCAGCCAGTTTTTCACTTTAGCTGTCCCCCTTGCTGAGGAGAAGGAGAAATGAGCACAGGTTGTCTTCTTTACAGGCTGGTTGCAGCCCGAAGAAGAGGCGCCGGCTCGGGTCCACCAAGAAGCAGAAGAGCAGCGAAAAGACACCCCGTGGCACAGGCAGTCCCTCCCGCCATCCCGGGGACGCTCCGTGCGGGGCTGGAGGCGCAGGCGATGTGGCTGGGTTTCCCTGCGGGCAGTGTGGTGTGGAAGGTGAGCCGCTCGTTTTTTCTTCTCGAAACCTGCTGATCTGGGCTCAAACCGATGGAGACTCGGCATTTCCATCCTCCTCCCATCTCCTCCGCACTCGGAGCTCCTCCGTCTCCCGCTGACTGCAGCCACAAGGGTCTCTCTCTCCCTTTGAAGGCCCTTTCCTCCCATTACAGGCCTGGGGCGGTTCATCTCCTCGGGCGAGAATCCCAGCGTTTCTCGGTTTTTTTTGGCTGAGAAAAAGGTTCCACTGAAGTTCCTTCTTGCGGTTTGCGGCCCGAGGGCTCCCGCGCTACAGTCGCTTGTGCCACGCAGAGCCACTTGAGTTTCAGTCTGACCCGATTTTAAGCCGTCTCGCCGTTACTTCTCTTATTTTAATCCCTAATGATCTGCCGTGTTTAACCACCGAGGTCCCACCCACCCGGGGGTACTGGCACAAGCTGTATGGCACCACGCAGCAAAACAGACCAGAAGCTCACAAAAGTAGAAATAATGAAATGTCATCTAATGATTATTTTTTTTTAAAAAAAAAAAAAAAAGGAATTAAAAATCCCTGTTTGTTTTCTCCCTTCCAGGGTGTTTGGGACAGTCAACGGGAGGAATGCGCACGTGAAATACCATCGCCTGCAAGGAGGATCGGAAGGCCCCAGAGGAGTCTTTAAAGGGCGGCGAAGCCGGCAGAAGCCCAGAGGGTGACCGCCTCTAGTTGGCAACTGGGCAACTGCCGGTTCAGCCCGGCAACCAGGTCCCTTTCCTCCACTGGGAAAACCCACCCACCATCTCTCGCCTCCGGCAGCACCTGAGCTCTGCGGAGGGTCCACCACCACGAGGTCGCCCCCACTCACGAAAGACCCACAAGATGAGAATGGCAGAGAAAGAGTTATCATATTTAATAGTGTTTCCCCCTTAGGTAATAGTCCCGTGTAGGTTTTAGGTCTTAGCTAGCCATCCTTTAGGTCTTAGTTTTAGGCTTTAGTGTTCTTCTGATAGGAGTGAGGTTTGTTGTTCTGGTACGAGTCAGGATGTTTATCTTGTTATAGGAGTAAGTGGGGGGGGTTATGTGTTGTTCTCCTTAATTTATTACATTGGGTTGTTGAACGTTCCAGTCCTGGGGCTGCTCTTGCTGGGTTTGTGCTGTAAATAACTGAAGCCGTCAAAACCCGTTCCACACGGTTGGTGGTGCAAAGTGAAGGAGAACCTGGGTCCGCGCCGCGTGGTGCTGTTCTCTGGTTGGTTTTCCCACTGGAAAACACTGTGGCACCACCGTGACAGAGCCGGCAGCAGGATTGGGGCAGGTGAAGGCGTTGGATGGCCGCGAAGCCTCTCGGTTATCCGCCAGAGTCGGCGTTGGCCTTTCGTGCTGCACTGTAGCGCCCATCGGTGTTTGATTGCACAAATAACGCGGCTTTCGGCAGTGAAAATGGCAGTTGGATTAGTCCAGGGAATGACATTGGAGTTTGCCCTGACCGGATGGCTGCAAAGGTTTTTGTCATCATAGTGAGTTTTGTTCGAATGTCTTAAGAGTCTCGTTATCAAGCAATTATCTCAATCTTATGTATTAGTGATACGGGATAGAAAATGAGGCTCATCCAAGTACAGAAAGACTTGGATAAGTCTCAAAGGGGGGAATTGTTGTAGTAAAACGGACATCAACTAGGAAAATTAAATGTCATTGAAGCAACAAAGGAAACCTGCTGCTGCTCAAGTCCTCTCTACTGCCCCAACGCTATTTCTTGACCTCATCTTCACATAGAGAAATAGTTACTGGACACGATTTATCTATGGTTCAGTTAAGGAACTACCCAGCAGGCGATGGAGCACTGTTGAGAAGCAGGGGGTTCCTGTCGAGAGAGCCATGAACTGTAGGCCTGGTCAGCAAACCCCGAAAACCACTCGGAAGTGCCAAGATGAGAGGAAAAGCAGGTAAAAGGGAGTTCCAGCAGGGGGAGATGGTGACCACCCACTCATTGACCACCTCCCCAAACGGTACCACCTACTCAAAAGAAGGAAAAAAAAGACAGAGTCTGCGCACTCCTTAACGTGGGAAGCAAAGAAATCTCGACCAGTCATTAGAGGGAATGACAGGGAATATGTATTAATTGTTCGAATATGTAATAATCAATGAATGAAAGTGGAGATTTTTGGAAATAAGGTGTGAGCGCTCCTGTTTTGGGACAAGCAGCCCATTTCTGCGCATTAATGGCATAAACTTAGAAATACCTCTGCTCTGTGTGTGTGACAAAACGGGAAAAAGGGCTTCACTGAGAGGTTCAAATTAACAATTTATTTGGACTTCTCTCACAGGTCCAATACGTCACTATTGCAAGTTCTGTGTGTGCGATGGCGATTACACTATTGCGGTTTAGAAGCAATTAGTGGGATCCACTATTGCGAGCTACAAATGCCCCCGACAAGTAGCAACGCAAACCACGAGGGCGCTAGATATTAATGCCTTAGAAGAGTGCACCAGTCACAAACTCAATCGCATGCCCTATACCGTACGGGTGTTTCTTAGTCACTTACCCTCTCTCTCTCAGGTGAGGTCGCTCCATCCCGGGGAAGTTACCCTGTACAGCGTCCTGGATGGGGGGGGCGGATCTCCGAGGGGCCAGATGTATCCTTGGAGGATTCCCCATTTGTCTCCCCAGACCCTGCGGTTTATATTTCCTGACTCGGTGAGGGTGCAGGATTATGCCCGAGTGGATTACACTGTCTGGGATATTTCCCTCTGGTGGTGCCATAGCGAAGTCTCTGTTGCCAGTTTGTGATGTCCGGCGCTCAACGTCACGGGAAGAGTGGTGGGATGGGACTCGGGGCATTTTGTTTGTTAAGGGCCATTTGGTTTTGGTTGTTCTGTGCCATCTTGAGATAAGCCCGGGCTGAGCTGTTTTGCAGCTCCCCCCAAGTTCTCTCTGCACAGCCAAGGCACGGCGGGGATGGAGCTGAGTGGGATGGCAGCTCCCTGCCTCTCACCTCTGGTGCTCTGAAACCGGCTTGGCTGGCTGCTCCCACACAGGGAGGCGTGTGCATCACGAAGCCCGCACTAAAGCGGGGTGGGGGCAGTTGGTTAGCAAAGCCAAAGTGGTTATTAATGGTGGTTAATGGCACACTAATTACGCCCGTGTAATGCGGAAGCTCAGATGCCCCCTAACCACCCCACCTCCCCCCCGGTGCTTCTCTAGCCAGGCGAGCGCTGGGCGTCCCCCCCGCAGGAGAGGAGCGCACCTCCGGGGTGGGTGGAAGGGCGTCACCCTCTTGTGGTTCGCTCCAGGTAAACGAACTGCAAAACTTAACCAGCGCGGCAGTCACTGTGCCACGAGACCAAATCCCAGACGAGAACGAGGAGGTCATCGTTAAAATCATTGGGCATTTCTTTGCCAGTCAGGTACAGTTTGGCCATGGCGTTACCCGATATTCCCCGGCCGCTTTCATCCACCGAGGAAAGGCGTGGGGCTTGCTGAGCCCAGCACCACCCGAGCACCCTGCCACTCTTCTTTTGGGTGGTCCCTGTGCCCCCAAGAGGCACTGAAGGTGTTTCGGTAGCTTCCCCCCGGCTGTGCAAGTGCTGAAATTGAAGATTGGCTCGATTGATCTAAAAATGTGTGTTCTGGAGGCCGTGCAGAGCAGCGCCCAGGGTGTGAATGGACTCCTCTGTGCAGGCAAAGCCACCCGCATCCCACCTGGGTGCATCTTCCATAACTGCACAGCGCCAGATGAGGGAAATGCTCCAGCAGGTGAAGCAGCAGGAGCAGAAACACACTCCGGGAGCCCCGGCCTCGCAGCACAGCAAGGGAGGCTCCCGCCGTGCCGCCCAGCACCGCCCGATGAATGTAACCCCGCCGCCAGACATCCCCCCCTCCCCAGCAGGTCAGGGGAGCAAACCAAAGACCCCCCCAAACACACAGCCCCCCATTCCCCGCGGCGCTGCGAGGATGCACAGCTGAGGGGTACGGGGAGGGCTCTCTCCATCCCACAGCCTCCCCCTTCCTCCTCCCTCGCCTCCCGACGCTCTCCCTTTAGTTGGACTAACGTGGGCAGGTTTGGGTACCTCAGCACCTCGCGCTTGTGTCTCCCTTTTAGAGATTTTGTGTGCCTTGGAAACCTGAGAGTTGGAGGGTTTTTTTTATTAATTTTCTAATAAAAAAAGAAACTAGTTGGACAAAATGATGGGGATAGGCAGCACTCTGGTCATTCTCTCCGGGGCGTTGTGGAGGAAGGCTGCCAGTCTTCCTCCCAGTGTACTTTTCCCCGTTGGCTCCAGACTGCTGCTGGGGCTGAGCTCTGAGCCGCCAGAGCGGTTCTCAGCAGACGGTCACTCGGCGCAGACAATGAGGCCCTGAATAGCCCTTCCTGTGCTCTTGATGGCTCCGGACGGCTCTGCTCCTCTGCTGCTTCTAAGGTGGGGCTGCCCCAGTGCCCTCACTCAGGAGCCCTTTGTCTGTGCAGGTCTCACTTGTGACAGGGTGTGGGGGTGTTGCCAAACTAACTGCTGTGCTGCGATGTGGGAGTGGGTGTTCCTGCCCGTGTCAGTGCCAGAGCTCTTCCGTAGGCTCCTTCTGCCAGCGGAGAGCCAGGGGCCGCTCCTTCGGGAGAGAGCTTGTTTAAAGAGAGGAAAAAAAAAAGGGGGGGGGGGGGGGGGGGGAAGTGGGAAAAGAAAAAAGGGGAAAAAGAAAAAAAGGGGGAAAAATGAAGAAAAAAAAAACAGGGGAAAAGGGGGGGGGAGAAAAAAAACGGGGGGGGAAGGGGAAACAGAAAAAAGGGGGAAAAAGCAAAAAGGGGAAAAAGAGGAAAAAGGAGGGGGAAGCAAAAAACAAAAGGGAGAAAAAAGAAAAAGGGAAAACGGAAAAAAACCCCACATATTAAAAAACAAAGGTAGAAAAGAAAAAAAACCAAACAAACCAAGGAAGGAAAGTGGGAACAGCCGCCGGGCAGGAGGAGGGACAGGAGCCGGGGGAGGGGGGGCCGTGGGGGGAGGTGGCGGTGCCAGCGCCGGCCCCGGGGGCTGCGACACCACGTTTTTGTCCTCTACTGCAAAGTGTTCTGTGAAAAACAAACAACCAAATCCCACCCACCGACAACATCAAAAAACAAAGAGAAATCTCTCCAGCTCACACGAGCCTGAGCTCGCTCTCCGTTGCTCTCTATCCAGTGTCACGGGGGGGTCACGGCCGAGCTGAGATTGGGGGGAGTGGTGGTGGGAGTTTGCCCCATGGCTGTGATGGGGGGAGAAGGGCTGGGTGGGGAGTGGGGGATGTGCTGTGGGGTTTTTTTGGGGTGGTGGTTTTTTGCCAGGTGTCGCTTTACCCAGTGGCTCGGGGAGGTGTTGGCATCAGGAAGCCTGCGCTAAAGCGGGGTGGGGGCCTCGCCGCAGTTGGTTAGCAGAGCCAAAGTGGTTACTAATGGTTATTAATGGTGCACTAATTACGCCCATGTAACTGGGAAGCTCAGATGCCCCCTAAGCACCCCCCCGGTGCTTCTCTAGCCAGGCGAGCGCTGGGCGTCCCCCCCGCAGGAGAGGAGCGCACCTCCCGGGTGGGTGGAAGGGCGTCACCCAACGGGGAGAGGACCAAGATGGGGCTTGGGTGTCCTTGGGGTGGCCGTGTGGCGGGGTAGGGCTGCTGGGGGCTGCCACGATGAGGGACACCCCCACGCCTTTCTCCATGGCTTCCAGAGCTGTGCTCCCTCCCTCCCTCCCACCCATCCAGTGCCACCGGAGAGGTGGTGTCCCCCCTCCAGGGGTGGGCATGGGCTGGTGCCACCCCATCTAACACCTCAACGCACCAAAGCACCTCACTGGGGGAGGGACCCTGTGCCTGGTAGCCCCGTGCTCCCCAGCACTGTAAGGATGGGGCTGAGCCCCCACCACGGCCACCCTGTGCAAACCAAAGACCCCCACACAGACCCCCCCACCCCCATTCCCCGCGGCGCTGTGAGGATGCACAGCCGAGGGGTACGGGGAGGGCTCTCTCCATCCCACAGCCTCCCCCTTCCTCCTCCCTCGCCTCCCAACGCTATCCCTTTCGTTGGACTAACACAGGCAGAGAGAGAGAGAAAGAGAGGTTTTATTATTCTTCTTTTTTTTTAAATTTTTTATTTCCTAAAAGCCACCGGTTTTTCATCCCAGGCATGGCCAGAGGAGCTCGCCCAGCATTGAGGGGGGGAGGTTGGGCTGCGGCGCACAGCGCAGCGGCTCGTCAGTTTTTAGAATTAATGTAACGCTAACGAAACTAACGGCGATTTTTAAGTTTTGCAAGGATTTTAATTCTTTCTTTATTTATTTCTTTTCAGAGGGGGCTGGGCCGGGAGGGGAACATTTGTTTTTTAGCAAATGCCGGCTTTTCTAGAGGTTAAAGGAAACGCCGTGCTTGGCTGTAAATGCTCCCCTCCAGCGTCCTGGATGGGGGGGACAGATCTCCTAGGGGCCAGCTGTATCCTTGGAGGATTCCCCATTTGTCTCCCCAGACCCTGCGGTTTATATTTCCTGACTCGGTGAGGGTGCAGGATTATGCCCGAGTGGATTACACTGTCTGGGATATTTCCCTCTGGTGGTGCCATAGCGAAGTCTCTGTTGCCAATTTGTGATGTCCGGCGCTCAACGTCACGGGAAGAGTGGTGGGATGGGACTCGGGGCATTTTGTTTGTTAAGGGCCATTTGGTTTTGGTTGTTCTGTGCCATCTTGAGATAAGCCCAGGCTGAGCTGTTTTGCAGCTCCCCCCAAGTTCTCTCTGCACAGCCAAGGCACGGCGGGGATGGAGCTGAGTGGGATGGCAGCTCCCTGCCTCTCACCTCTGGTGCTCTGAAACCGGCTTGGCTGGCTGCTCCCACACAGTGTGTTACTGGCTTGCCCAGCAGGTAAAGAACCCAGATTTGGGACGCCACTGGGGTGTCCGTAAGGGGTCCTGGACAGCCCTTATGGGGTCCTGGGGGGGAACTCTTGCAGGCCAGAGGGTGTCTGGGGCAGCCCTTCAAGGATCTGGGGGTCCCCTCTGGTGCCTCTGGGGAGGCTTTTGTGTCTGGAGAGGGCCGAGCTGGTTGCAAGAGGTGCTTCCTCCCTTTCTCCAGCCCACCCAGCTCCCCCGACACCACCACCCCCCCAGGTTGGTGGGTGCCAGCAGTGCCAGCCTGTCCCACTGGGTCGGGCACTGAGGGGGGCACAGCCCCAGCCGCGGGATGGGAGGATGAACCACAGCACCAGGGATAGAGACCAACATTTTATTTCTTTAACATTTCCCATGGGGGGCACCCCAGGGTTGCGCGGCTGCACCGCAGCTGGTGCCAGGAGGGACTCCAATGTCCCCCCCACAGCTCACCTGGCTCCGCGCGTGATGCTTTTGATGGGGCTCAGCGCGGTCTCTTCTGTGCTACGGACCAAGCGGCTCCAGGTAGGCGACTGCTGCACCGCACTGTGCCACAGCGTGGGGAGGGGTGGGGGGCTGCGGCGCGGGGCTGGGAGCTGCTCCCGTCTCACCCAGCTCCCGGGGTCCTGCAGAGGGACTGGAAGAAGCCAAAGCAAGGGACGACGGACGCGAGAGCCCGCCCGCAGGAGCAGAGCAGTGAGTGGCCCCAGCACCGAGCACCATGCAAACAGCCCACACCCCACGGCAGCCCTGAGCCGGGGCTGTGCCGGGGGCTGCCGGCCGCTCACTCCGTCCCCTCCCTCAGCAGCTTCTCGGCTAGCGGATGAAGGATGGGAGCTCAAGTCGACACAGGAGAAGCAGGGAGTGTGGGGGAGACCCCCAGATCCTGCCCCAGACCCTCAGCCCGTGCCCTGCCTGCGCTGGGCAGCCCTGCCCGCCTGCTGAGGAGGGGGTGCTGCCCGCGGGCCCCGACGGAGGAGACGGGGT